>NC_000078.6:87755943-88050943 GCF_000001635.26 Mus musculus | reverse complement strand
GGGAGCTAATAGTGGAGCAGGACTGATAGCCTAGCCCTTGTAAAGAGTGTGATGACTGAGTTACGGGCTAGGTTTTTGGCCACCAGTGAAAAGAAATAATACTTTTGTCTGCTCCTGTATCTAAAATTCCCTTAAATTGTTTCCCTTCTATAACTAACTCCAAGGATGTTTTTATGGGGGCTCTGCAGTCCTTTTTTAAATGCCCTGGTTTGCCACAATTAAAGCAAAGTTTGAGCTCAGTTGAATCCAAGCGCCTCCTCCCCTGGAGAATGGCTGCTGCCAATTCCACATTAGTAAGTGGCCCTCCAAGCTCACGGCAAACTATTAACCAGTCCTGCAACCCCTTACTCTCTCTATGTGTAATTGCTGATCTGCATTCCTGCGTAGCTTGTTCATAAACCAATTGTTCGATTAAAGGCATAGGTGCTTCTGGGTCTCCAAATATCTTCCCTGCTGCCTCTGTCATTCTGGCCACAAAGTCTGAGAGGGACTCCTGTGCACCTTGAGTAATCTTGATCAAATGCCCACTTGCCTCTCCCTTCTTAGAGAGTGCCTTCCATGCCTTAACAGCAGCAGCTGAGAATTAAGCGTACGCTCCCCAATGATAATCTGTCTGGTTAGCAGCATGCTTTCACTGACCTGTAAGTAATTCAAATGTCCACGTTCTTTGGTCCCCTTCCATGGTGGCATTGGCCCTTACCTGCGTCTGGCAGGAGTCTGGCCACAAGGCTTTCCGCTCAAGATGCATTCCCATACTGGGGGCTGCAGCTTTTACTACAGTCTGCCAATCACCAGGAGTCATAGCGTGATTTGCAAGCCTTTCGACTTGTGCTATAGTGAAATTAGCAACTGCTTCTGCGAGCTTCTTAATCTGCATATACTCTACCAGAGTGTAAACATGCCCTCCCTCAGCTCCTTCAAAAACTGGGAATGCTTGCTGCACTTTACTCTGTTCCTCTTTTGGAATGAATGAATCTGAATGATACTTCTGCACATAAGGCTCTGAATGGGACCTCTGCACATAAGGCTCTGAATGGTACCTCTGCACATAAGGCTCTGAATGGTACCTCTGCACATAAGATTCTGAACGGAACCTCTGCACATAGGGCAGAGTTGCACTAGGACCCTGAAGCCGGCAGTCCGGAGGCCAAGAAGCAAGCTGGCTTTCGCCAGCTGCTTTTTGCCTTTTTCTGGACTGAGTAGCTCACTTTTTATCTTGCTGGTACCTTTCTCCCTTATAACGAACTGCTTCCTCCTCCAAGTCCGTTTCTTCAGAGGAGCTAAGTCCTTCATCTGATTCTGAGCTACTAAGAGCTAGCCGCTTAAACTCATCTAGTGGCGGGTATAAGTTCCTTCTCCTAGAAACCTCCACTGATTGATCTTTTTTCTTTTCTTTTTCCTTCTCCTTCCTTCCAATCTCTCCCCAGGTATTCTTCCCTGACATGATCTTTTCCGCGGGTTTGAGACCCGTGGAAAGGCCTGTATGCTTAATTGATGCACCATGTTTCCTCTTTGTTCCTGCTTTCTCTCCCCGCTTTACCTCTGATAGACTGTCTTGAATTTCGTCCAGAATTCTCTGCCCTGCCTTAACCACTTGTTGACATGTGAAAAGGAAGAAAAAGGCTTCTAACACTGGAGAAAGTTCAAGGCCAGACATACCTCGTAAGCTGTAATGTGTCCCGCAGTTCTGGTTCTGCCTCGCAAACGAGGGATCTCCCTTGCACCGGTGTGGTGGTAGTTCCCGGGTTTCTCAGAGCCACTTGTCCCAAGCTTTTGTCCCCGCTGGCAAGAACACACTCAGGACAACCAGAATCTTCTGCGTCAAAACTTTTATTGCTTACTTATCAGGAGGGAAGACCCCCAAACCGGGAAAATGGCACTGCTTATATAGCCCGCAGCTTCACGTTTCAGCACCTGATGTGGCGTGACAGCTCCTGATTCGTTGCTCCCCCATCACCCCATTACTACACCGGGAGATGGGCAGTGACTAGGCGTGAGTTCACTCTTGCACTTGCGCATAAGGCTTGTTTAGTAGTTAGGCGCAGTGGAAGCCAGCGCCATCTTATAATGGCGATTGCTCGCTGCACAGCTCTCCACAAATTGTCCCTGTAGTCTCCATCTACTCTTGACAATTCAGCCATATACACGTGTCCGAAGGTGCCAACGTTCTGCTGTTTGCTGGAGCTGGAACTTGCCCCTTTGGTGTATTATTACTACTACTGATCTCATCTACCAGACTTCAAAAGATGTGCTGGCTCTAGGGTTCAGTCCACACTTCCAAGGTTTAGGCTATGGCACTCACATGGTGTCTCAGAAATATCTGCTACTTTAGTACCCAGTAGGTCCAATGTCCTCTTCTCACCTCCTTGTGCACCAGGAATGCATGTTGTTACAGATGTGTTTGCAGACAAAACACCTTTATATATATAATGAAATTGTAAACTAAGTTTTGTTACATATAGTATATGAGTGTGTGGGTGATATTTGTGTATTTGTAAAACAACCACAACACCTGTGTGAAGGTCAGAGAACAACATGAGAGATTCTGATTTCTCCATCTATCTGAGACTGTACTCAGGCAGTCAAGCATGGCAGCAAGACCCTTTACCCACTGTGACACCCAATCAGTTTTACAGAGCTAGTCTCTTAATAGTGTTGTAGTAAAATTGCTGTTCTCTATGTAACCATAGGACAGTGAGGGATCATCATGGTACAAGCATCCCATATGATATGCATGTATGGAAAATGAGACTTGACTGAAGAACACATATCCATCCCTTTTTTTAAAAAAATCAATTTATTTATTTTATGTATATGAGTACACTGTAGTTGTACTGATGGTTGTGAACCATCATGTGGTTGCTGGGAATATGAAATCAGGACCTCCAATTGCTCTGGTTCTGCCCTGCAGGACATTCGGGAGAGCAGTCAGTGCTCTTCTGTCCTGCCCCATCCCTTTCTTTCAATCCTACATCCCAAGTTTTGGTCTATGCCTATTTGATTTCCCACATTCATTATTTCGACATTGTCTTCAGTAGATTCTTTTGGCTCTCATTACTGTAGAAAATCAGAAATCAGTAAAAAAGTATCCTTTTGTTTGTTTGGTGTGGTGAATGAATTATTCTTGGAGCAGTGTGTGGTAGTATCCAAAGGTGTGGTCTTGTTGAATTACAGATGCATCACTGTGGATGCAGGGATTTGGGGAAATTAATATATTCTTAAGCTCTGCCCAGGGTAAGACATAGTAGTCTCATCTTGCTGCCTTCAACTTGGGAGGGAGAGGCAAGCAGATATCTGATCAAGGAAATCCTAGTCTGTAGAAAGTTCCAGGGCACCCTTGTGTACAGAAAAGCCCTATCCCAAAAAGAAATAATCAGCCTTCTTATGTTTGTTAGTCATCCTTCAAAGATGGTACTAACCAGGTAAGTTGTTGATTAGGGTCCTGGTTATGAAATGGTCTGGAAGTACAAATAGTTACCATTTTTCTACCGGGATAGTTTAAGCTCAGGAGCAGAGGTAATCTGGCCACTACCATGGCTAAAACCTCTTCTGGGCTTCCTTGGTGACTGGCTGCTCAGAAACTGGGGGCTTTCATGAGGTGCTTTCCCTGCCAGCTTACCTCCCTCTTTCCTTCTCTGCAAGAAAGCAAGTCCCTCTTGCTTTTGATTGTACGTGGGATTTCACTAACTGCCATCACATCTCTTGGTAGGTTGTAACCTGACTATGTGTTAGAGGTAGCAAATATTTGAATCTTCTTCAGGCACTATGATATAGATTAGTAGGACTATATGGGGAAAGTTTGAACTCGAAATGGATGCACACAAGAAAAACACCTTGTAGCAATGGGGAAAAGTGTGGATTCAAAACGGCCAGGCTTGTTGTCTATAATGCATTCATTTCGCTTTCATTTATATGTTTTTAAATGTCCTTTATAAAACTAGCAAATATGGGCTGGAGGCATAGCTCAGTGGTTCATAGCATTGGCTGTTCTTGCAGAGGAACTTGTTTGTTTCTCAGCACCTGCATGGCAGCTCCCAACTGCCATGACTACAATTTAGGAATCTGGCACCCTCTTCCAGTCTCTAAAAGCACCAGGCATGTATGTGGTACATAGACATACATCCAGACAAAGCACTCATACACATAAAGAAGAAATGAGCCTTCTTTTATTTAATACTGTAAACAAACAATGAAAGTATTAGTTTGGTGTTTATTTGTTTGGTTTTGCCTCATTTTGCTTTGCCTTTTAGGTTCATAAACTGTCCTAGCAAATGAATCTACCCTAAAGAGAAGGAAGGTGATTCTTTCCAGTGGCTGCACCTATAGAGAGGGTTTAAAAGTCTGACAGTCTTTACATATTAAAAGTTCAATTGGGGTTTGGCATTGGAGCTGCAAGTTGATCCATCCATAAGTTTGAGGACATTGCAGCTCGAGCCACAATGATTGAGGTAGTTTGCAACGACCGTCTAGGAAAAAAAGTCTGAGTGAAGTGCAACACAGATGATACCATCGGTGACTTGAAGAAACTGATAGCATTTCAAACTGGCTCCTGCTGGAATAAGATCATTCTTAAAAGTGGTACATGATTTATAAGGACCACATATCTCTTGGAGACTATGAAATCCATGATGGGTTGAACCTGGAGCTTTATTACCAGTAGAGCACAATTCTTCCTCCTCCTTGTCCAACTCTACCCTGCCCTCCTATCCCATCCTTATTTGACACTGATATAGATGGTCATTTTAACAGTTCACATGAATAAAAACTTTGCTGCTGTTAAAAAAAAGTTCAATCCCTTTAAAATATTCAATATCTTTTAAAATTCAGAGTCTCTTAACTGTGCCTCCACTAAAATGCCTTCTTCATGAGGGAAACATACCAGCAGAGTCACAATCAAAACAAAATCAGTCTCCAGCCATCCAATGACTTGAATCCACTCAGGATCTTCTAGGCTCCTCGAAGAGCTTGGGTCACCTCTCCAGCTCTGCCCTATGTAGCATACTCCTTGTTTTCTAGGCTCCAGCTGCCTGTCCTCCACTACTGCTGCTGTTCTGGGTGGTCATCCCATGTAAAAACACAGCAGGCTTGGAAGATCCCACGATGTTTATCCAAGGGGAAGTGCTGCAGACCCTTTTTCGTCCCTACCTGCATAGAATGGGTCTCTGGTTGCAGGTGGACAAAGAGTAGGCGAAATAAATGACAGACAGATCAACAGGAGAGGTTGTGTAGAATCTGAATGTAATTGTCAAGTCGAGTATCAAAACTTTTTATACAAAATAACAAGAAACCAGGAGAGATACATCTGCCAAATTATAGTGACACAAAACAAGGAATGTATACATCAAAAGAAGGCGGGGACCAGGCCTCTGCCAGTAAGAAGGGAGCCAGACTTAATGCTAGTCTATTGCTAAGCCCACCACCAGGGGTTCTTAGTAAATGCCTGACTTATGTTGTTTCTTTGGGCCTAGTGAAGAAACCTGTCTCAGGGGGATTCCCTAAATCTTTTATGGTAAACTCACCTATTCACTAGGCCATTGTGAATTCCCCTGTCTGGGTAAGACTGGCTATTGTCTCAAGTAAATACTCTGCAGACCAGCCCAGAGCTATTTTGGCTCCCTTCTTTGTAATGCCTAATTAGTTTCACTGTCTCTACTAGAAGTATATTTGAATGTTACTGAATAGATGACTTTCTCACTGAATTCCTACTGAATTCTAAGTTTGTTGGGTTCAAGGATTTTCTAGGATGTTGGAACACTGGGGGAAGGCTTAGCTATGTCAGAATTAAATCTTTAAAGGCACTTCTAATAAAACAATACGAAAAGAGAGCACGTGGATCCATACACCAGACTAACGCAGTGATAGGGTATGAGTATATGGGTTATGAGAATGCCAAGGTTCCAGGAGGTTGAGTTTCTCTGAAACTCTTCTTGGTGAGAGCGTCCAGGGCTCCCAGCCTGTCAAGCAGGCTTCAATGGAGTGTGCATAGCAGGGAAGAACTTGAAGGGTTATATAATCCCACTGCATATATGGCTGGCTTCTGATGAAAGACTTCACATGTGTCATATAAGTGAAAATCTTGACAAACTGGCTGAAGCACTTTCCATTGCTGATCAGAAGGTTGGTCTTTTACAGTTTGCCGAATGTTCTTTCAATCTGTGAGCCTACATCAGATTACCTCAGGTCCAGAGGGACACTAACATGTGTGTGTATGGTGATGGCAGAAGGGTCTAGGTGCAGCGAAAGAGGTGTGAGGAGGTGAAGCAGCTGAAGCAGCATAAGGAGTTCCAGGGCTTAGAGGAAGTGACAGAGAAGAGTACCAGAGTAGCCCTGGGTCATCAGGAAAAGTTGAAAGCTGACCATGGGGTGAGAGCCCAGATTCTCAACCTATAGGTAGGAGTGGCAGAGTAGCACTGAGTGAAGCAGGCAGAGCAGGAACAGATTCAGAAGGAGGAAGGCCAGGTCCATTTGCACCACCTAAACCCCCTGCAAGAGGAGGTCCTGCAGCTCAACATGCACCTGGATGCCTCCAGTCAGTACAAAGATCTGCTGAATGTGCATCTTCTAAGAAGGAGGAGTGAGACAGATAAGACGATTCTTTCTTTCTCAGTTTTTCTGTGTAGCCCTGGATGCCCTAGAACTCCTTCTATACACCAGGCTGTCCTAGATCAGATACCCACTTGCCTCTGCTTCCCAATTCAAAGGCAGAAAGGAGAGTGCTGTGGCTCACATTTGGCAGAGCTTGAAAAAATATATATATACATATACATATATTTCCTCAAAACCTCGACTCCACAGGGACATAACTCCTCCAACAAGGCCACACCTCCTGATATTACCACAACTGTACCAAGCATAATTCAATCACCAAACCAATAAAGCACACAAAAGGACAATTCTTTTTTCTTATTATGGTTTTCTTTTGATTAGTTATTCCATTTGTTTTCATCTCAAATGACATCTGCCCCCCTAGGGCTACTCCTCCACAAACCCCCCATCACATCCACCCTGTCCCCTCTCTCCTTTGCCTCTATGAGGGTACTCCCACACCCATCCACCTCTCCACTCCCGCCCCACCACTCCAGCATCCCCCTATGTTGGGGCATCAAGCCTTCCCAGGACCAAGGACCTCCCCTCCCACTGATGCCAGGCAAGGCCATCCTCTGCTACTTATGAATCTGGAGTCATGCATGGGTCCTCCAAGATGCTGGTTTTAGATTTTTTTATTATTTTTGTAACTTTTGGAATATTATATAATTCCATCATTTGAAAGATCCCCGAGGAGAGTCCCTCTTCAGGGACTTACTGACCTTACTGACTTTACTCGTTGTAAGAACAGGAGACTTTTAATGGTACACACACACACACACAAACAACAAAAAAGCGCTCAAGCCAGCAGGCTGGGGTCAAAACTCATGCACCGCGCAGGGGGCAGGGGAGTTCGACCCCGGCCCAAATTTCTTATAGGCTTATAAAGGCAAAAACCACAAACCAAAAAGGGAGGGAGCCGAAGGAATTTTCGTGGTTACACATGATTGGCTTATTTAAATGTTGGCGAGGTGATTACAAATTAACAGGGCAGTACGTGCTAGTTAAGGTGTAGGGGGGCACAAAGGCTTGGACTTCTCGAGGTCAGCAGGACACCTGGTCAGTGTATGATTTATGGTGGGCTATAGGGAGGTGCCACCCGGGAGGTGCCATCCTGCCAGATGGCCATTTGGTCCTGATAGACCTGGCTAGTTCCTGCACTTTCTTTTTTATCTTTTATGGCCAGAAGTTCTTAGCTACAGGGTGGATCAAGCTGTTCCTGGATCCACCTGGGTCTATTCTTCAGCCCTGAATTTCTTGAGCTTAGATACCACAATGCTATAAGACCCAAAATTATAAGTTTTCTCTTCACATTCTCCCCCTACCCTTCCAACGTGTCAAATGTACCCCCTCTTTCTACTCCCTCCCAAATTCATTGCCTGTTATTCTTTTTATTATTCTCTCTATGTCTGTCTCTATCTTTGTGTCTCTCTCTGTCACACACACACATACACATGCACACACACACACACATGCAAATTAGAAAGCTCATTTCTATGGAAGATGAATTCTGCAGGACTTGTGAATTCAAGCCAGAGTCGTTGATCAGTGAGATCAGCTGTGACTTCCTGCCGGAGCTGTGTTGAGGGGAAGTCTAGAAGACAGCAGTATCCCTCTGGCCAACAGGCTCTGCTATGAAAATATCACCAAACTGCAACATGGGAAAAGCTAAAGGCAAGGGGCTTAGCAGTAAGGTTGTTTTATGTATCCCATGAAACTTTTATAGGATAGTAAGCCAACTGTTTATCAAAATAGTATCAGATGTTAGAACTCTCGAACTGTTATCATGATATTAAGTCATTTCTCATGGATATTGAATCCAAACTTTCTCAAATTGTGCATTGAAGAAGGTTTTATTTGCCATTTGAGAAATAAAACCCAATTCCCCAAATTTAAGTTTTAATTAAAATTTATTTTAATTATTCAGAGCTTGTGTGAATTACTTTTGCCATTGTCTTATTTTTCATCAGTGACTTTGTCATGACTAACATAAGAGAAGAACCAAAATGTTAATCTATTTTATACATGCTTATGGACAAATGGGCTTTCCCGAACTCTAGAAAGTCAGAAGCAAACACATTATTTAGGAAAATCTGAGCATTAACTTAGCATGTAAGAAAGCAAGGTCATGGTTTTTTTTTTCGTTTTATTATATTTAATCTTGTTTTTTGACACTCCAGTCTTTATCCCCTTCCTGGTCCCCCCTCTGGCAGTTCTTCATCCCATTCCTCCTCCCACTTGTCTCCAAGAGGATGTGCCCACTGCTCAACAGCACACCCCACCTTACAAGGCCTCCACAGTCTCTGTGGTCTCAAGTATCTCAAGGGTTAGGTACATCTTCTCTCACAGAGGATAGACCAGGCAGTCCTCTGCTGTATATCTCACCTTTTGTTTCAAGAGGCCCCTCTACTCCATCCTCTGCTTTTTGCCTTCACGCCTCTGCTCCTTGGGGGAACTGCTTTCAGAGGGCCTTTTAGAACTGCCATGTTCTTTTGCTTCTGCCAAAAACTTGTCCAAACCAAAAGGATTTTGCTTGAAGTGAACTGGTCCTTCTCGGTCCCTCGGTCTACAGTCTGAACCAGAAAAATGCCTTCTCAGGAACGAATCACTTGGTTCTTATCCTGGTTTTGAGATAATCAAGATACATATTTTTACAAGGTCATCATGGTCTAGATTTTTACTGGGCCTGTAGATACTCTGAGCCACATCTTTACCACCTCTCCAGGCCTGATCATAAACATTGTAATTTTTGTCTTCTCCACCTGCAAATCCACTGTCCATACTCTTGGATTGGTTGAAGAGCCTTTGGCCATACTGCATTTCATTCGAAGTTTGAGGATTGGGCACAGTAAGAGCAATGACTTAATTGATATCTCTATTTTCATTTCTCTGTGGTTTTGACTTCCTCTCATGCACTGCCCTAAAAAGGTTGCTGCTCAAGGAGAAGGAAGACCAAAGTATGGATGCTTCGTCCCTCCTTAGAATGGGGAACAAAATACCATGTAAGGAGTTACAGAGACAAAGTTTGGAGCTGAGACAGAAGGAAGGACCATCCAGAGACTTCCCCACCTGGGGATCCATACCATAATCAGTCACCAAACGCAGATACTATTGTATATTCCAGCAAGATTTTGCTGACATGACCCTGATATAGCTGTCTCTTATGAGGCTATGCCAGTGCCTGGCAAATACAGAAGTGGATGCTCACAGACATCTATTGGATGGTACACAGACCCCTCCTTGAATAGAGGAACTAGAGAAAGTACCCAAGGAGCTGAAGGGGTCTGTAACCCTATAGGAGGAACAGCAATATAAACTAACCAGAACACCGATCTCATGTCTCTACCTGCATATGTAACAGAAGATGGACTAATCGGCCATCATTGGGAGGAGAGGCCCTTGGTCTTGCAAAGATTATATCCCCAGTACAGGGGAATGCCAGAGCCAGGAAGTGGGAGTGGGTGGGTTGGGGAGCAGGGAGTGGGGAGGTTATAGTGGGCTTTGAGGATAGCATTTGAATTGTAAATGAAAAAATATCTAATAAAAAATGGTTTAAACCAAAAAAATAAAAAAGAAAGGAAGGTTTCTGGTCCTGCTGCCTCTCTTTTTGCCTGTCATGATGGATTCCATCCCTTTCACTGGCCTCTTCATTTTTTTTTTCCACATGGGGTTTCATCCCACCCTATTGCAAGAATGTGGGGCCAAGCAAGCTCTGACTGAATACTCTGAAATCATGACTCAGAAAGAATTCTTTTTAGAAAAAAAACTTCTGTCAGAAAACCTGGTCTCGCTCTGAAGAACTAATCTGAGGAGTTCTGGATTTGGCATTTATATGTGCATTGTCTGGGGCTCAGAGAACATTATCCATCTCCAAGCAGAGAATCTGAATTGAATATTTGACTTTAAATGTTTTCTCTTGTAGCTCAATAGCTATATCATCTGGTGTTATCATGTCTTTTTAGAAAAAAATTTAGAATTATATATTCTATTTTGTGTGTATGAATGTTTTGTTTGCATATATGTATGTATACATGGGCACCATGTGTATGCCTGCTGCCTTTGGAGGTCAGAAAAGGATGTCACATACACTGGAACTGGAGTTACAGATGGTCATGAGTCAGCAGATGCTGGGAATGGAACCAGGTTCTCTGCAAGTGCTGTAAGAAAACTTAACCACTGACCACCTCTCTCTCTCTAGCACCAACCACTTTCCCTTCTTTTTCTTGTCCCTCTTCCACTTCCTCCTCCTCCTCTTCCTCCTCCTCATCTTCTTTTGTTTTTTGAGAAATATTTTTTTCTGTGCAGCCATGGCTGTCCTAGAAGTCACTCTATAGACTAGGCTTACCCATAACTGCCACCCAAATGCTAAAGATGTGTGCCACCATGGCCCGATTCATCATGGACTCTTAACTCTGCTGATAGTTCCTCTACCAGATGTGGCTCTATGATCTTTGTTGTCAGCTGTGTGTGTCATGCTTTCTCTCCCTTATTACTGCTGGTGAGCTTAGATAACAGTTGCTGTTGTCCCCCTTCCCCAAGCTCCATGGTGATATGCACCCTGATATAGCTTGTTTGGTTTATTTCCTCAAGTCTTCTCAGAGGGAGGCCACTGACATGGTGCCTGTCCTCAAGGGTAAACTGAGTTAAAGAGTCAGATAGGGAAAGGGGCTTTGTAAAAACAGGCAGTGGGATATGAAACCACTTCTGTTTACCAAGTGCCTTTTGGAGCCTATTGTTTTCTTTTATGTGTTGAGGGGTAAAGACAGACTGTTTCATCTAGACCCAGCTTTGAAGGAGCCTCAAGTCATGGAGTCCACACATGCTTTCAAAAACAGTCTAAAGCCAGGCACATGTCAGGACTGCTGCCCTGGTCAGATGCAGGAGTGAACACTGGGGCCTGGGAGTCAGGAGGAGTATCCTAAGGAGGCAGGATTTGAATGGAACCTTAAGTTTAAATAGCCAGAAGGAGGCAGGAAAGTGTCCCTGGGCACTTCTATAAATCAGTCACTAAGCTGTGCAGTTCTTTTCTTTTCCTGTCTGAGGACAGTTTTATTAGAGTTTAAAGGGAAAATTTTGGGTCAGGCCAGTTGTCATTCCCAGTAGCTGCCCAGAAGAGGGAGACAGAGAAGGGAAAGACAAACCCATGCTGTTTGAGTTAAGCTGGTGCAGAGGCAGCCACAGGGCAGACAAGCAGCCACATGGGGTGAATGGCACATTTAAAAGAGAGTGAACAAGCCAGGTTAGGCAGTGATTGTGCTCACCTTTATTCCAGGACTCAGGTGGCAGAAGGAGGCAGATCTATGTGAGTTCTAGGCCAGCGTGATCTACAAAGACTTCCAGGACAGGACAGCCTGGGCTACACACAGAAAAAAATCAAAAAACCAAACTGTGTGTGTGTGTGGCAAAGAGAGAGAGACAGAGAGAGAGACAGAGAGAGAGACAGAGAGAGAGACAGAGACAGAGACAAAGAGACGAGACAGAGAGACAGAGGCGGGGTTGGTGGACATACTTAGGCTCTGGTTACCATCCAAAGAAAAAGACAGTAAAGAAGAATGGGAAATATTGAGTTTTTTTTTTTTTGTTTTTTATTTATTTATTTTTTTTTTTTTGAAAAACCAAACCTCAAAAACTCACTTTAATCACAATTTAACAGCCCCAGGTGCAATGTCTGGGGACAGACTCTGGGTAAAATGCTGTGTGGCAACCACACACTCACACGGCTCTGAGAAGGCCCCTAAAGGCATATAAATGCATATAAAGTTTGCAGGACCAATGGGCCTCTCTTTCCACTGATGGCCCACTAGGCCATCTTCTGATACATATGCAGCTAGAGACACGAGCTCTGGGGGGGGGGGGGTACTGGTTAGTTCATATTGTTGTTCCACCTATAGGGTTGCAGATCCCTTTAGCTCCTTGGGTACTTTCTCTAGCTCCTTCCGTTGGGGCCCTGTGATCCATCCAATAGCTGACTGTGAGCATCCACTTCTGTGTTTGCTAGGCCCCGACATAGTCTCACAAGAGACAACTATATCAGGGTCCTTTCAGCAAAATCTTGCTAGTGTATGCAATGGTGTCAGCGTTTGGAGGCTGGCGAGATGGCTCAGTGGTTAAGAGCGCTGACTGCTCTTGCTCTTCTGAAGGTCCTGAGTTCAAATCCCAGCAACCACATAGTAGCTCACAACCACACATAACGAAATCTGATGAGCTCTTCTGGATTATCTTAGGATAACTACACTGTACTTACATATACTAAATAAATAAATCTTGAGAAAAAAAAAACCAGGTGTGATGGTGCAAGCCTTTAATCCCAGCACTTGGGAGGCATAGGCAGGCAGATTTCTGAGTTCGAGGCCAGCCTGCTCTACAGATTTAGTTCCAGGACACCCAGGGCTACAAACAGAAACCCTGTCTCAAAAAAAACTTTTTAAAGAGTTATTTATTTATATTTCTATGAGTACACCACAGCTATCTTCAGACACACACAAGACGAGTGCATCAGATCCCATTACAGATGGTTGTGAACCATCCTCCAGTTGCTGAGAATTGAACTCAGGACCTCTGGAAGAACAGTTAATGATCTTAACCACTGATCCATCTCTCCAGCCCTTAAGGACTCATTCACAGGGTACAGATATATAAAAACACACTGATGAATTCCTCAATCTGACAATCTCAACACAATTGGCATCTTGACATTCAGCTGTTAAATAAAACTTCATTTGGCATACGTGTGTCTTGTTAATGCAAACTGTTGTATTTTATGTTTTGAAGTATTCTATTTGAAAACATAAGACGTTGAGTTACCTATCTTAAGTGACAAGTTAACACTTTGTGCTTATGGGTATAATTGAACTTAGGGCACAGCAGTGTGCACTGTTAAGGGACTGCCATTCCATTTGTCACCTTTCATTTCTGGCCCTTGTTGTATACACTCGCTTGATCCTTTAAGTTGTTTCCACCCATAAGTTGTTGCATCTTACAGTGCAGTTTTTAAGTTAGATGGGTAGCAATTGTGAGTTTTAAGAATTAGGCATAGCAGAAATTAAATGCTTAGAGGAGATGATCATTTTCTTGTGTTTAAAGATATAATAGTTGACAATGTTTAGATAGAATCTTGTAAGGCATACTCAAAAAAAGAATGAAAATAAAAAAGAGAAATAAATCTCTTCTGATTCTTGCATAGAGAAATTTTCAAAGCAGGTAGTTGTTAAGAGCACATAGAGTAGTGTTTACTTTCTAAATTAGGTCCTTTGTGTTAAGCCATTTTCAAGAAGTTAGCTTCTGTATTGAGGCTTTGGAAAATGAATTACTGTGTATTGAGTAAAGTTAGTTACATAATTGTAAAAGCTTAGTTTTCCTTAAACTATGCTTAGGTTAATGTAAAAGGAGCCACAGGTTAATGCAAATGAGGTTCCTGTTTTCTGAATGGAGGAGTCCAGAAAAGATACACATTAAAAACATGTTAGGATATAAACATTTTTTCTTTTTAATATGTTCATTATATCTCTGGTGTATAATGAAAATAAATGATTACATGATTTCTGAAAAAGAAAAAGATCAATGCAGTCTGATGATCTCTGCTGGCACACCAGGAGGGGACTCCCCAACACAAGCCTGCAAGTACTATGACCACCAGTGTCTGCTGTGCTACCAGGATGTTTTGGAAAAATGCAGGTCTCTTCCCAAACAATCTTCTTACTCTGGATGGGTTGTAGATCACATCCTCCCCAATACTGCATGGCACTCACAAGAGAATGCTCCTTACTCTGATATCTCACCATCTGAATCTGTATCAGGCCTGTACCAATTTGCAACACTCATAGAGTTGACTTTTTAGGATTGAGTTCTATGTAGCTCATGTATCTGTATGGAAATTTACCCCCTTCTTTCAAACATTCCAATTTTTCCTACCTGTTTTTTTGGGGGGGGGGGGTGAGACAGTGTTTCTTTGTGTAGCCCTGGCTAGCCTGCAACTCACTTTGTAGACCAGGCTGGCCTCGAACTCAGAAATTCCCCTCCTCTGCCTTCCAATGCTGGGATTAAAGGTGTGTAACACCATGCCCAGCCTTTTTTTTAAAGACTTATTTATTTTATGTATATGAGTACTATAGCGGCCTTCAGACACACATAGAAGAGGGCATTTGATCCTATTATATCACCCTCTATGAGGGTGCTCCCTCAACCACTCCTGCCTCACCACCCTTTCATTCCCCTACACTAGGCCATCAAGCCTTCACAGGACCAAGGGCCTCCCTACCATTGATTCCAGATAAGGTCCCTTCAGCTCCTTCAGTCCTTCCCCTAACTCCTCCATTATGGTCCCTCTGCTCAGTCTGATAGTTGCCTGCATGCATCTGCACTGGTATTAGTCAGGCTCTAGCAGAGCCTCACAGGAGACAGCTCTATCAGCCTCTTGTCAGCAAGCACTTCTTTGCATCAGCAATAGTGTCTGGGATGGGTCTGTAGGTGGAGCAGTCTTTGTATGGCCTTTCCTTCAGTCTCTACTCTACTCTTTGTCCCTGTATTTCCTTTACACAACATTAATTTTGGGTTAAAATTTTGGATATGGGTGGTGGCACCATCCCTCAACTGAGGGTCCATGCCTAACCTCTGGATATGGTCTCTATAGGTTCTCCCTCCCCCTTCTGGGGTATTTTAGCTAATGTCATTCCCATGGGTTTCTGGGAGATTACTGTTTTTCTGGCATCTGAGACTTTCTGTTGGCTACTCCCAGTTCTCCTTCCCTCATTGCTACACACCTCAGTTCAATTTCCAGACCCTCTGTACATTTCACTTGTCTCCTCCCATGTTGTGTCTGGCCAGTAGATCACAACCTGGGTTCTAGCTTGGAAAGGCATTTTGGAAACCTGGAAGAGAAGAGGGGCTGGGCTGCGCGAGATAAGAAAGGAACCCAGACAAAGCTCCCTGCTCAAGGTTCAATTTTTACTATTTCAGCACTCAGTTATAAAGGAAGGGGGAGGGGCCCAATTCCCGCCAAAGAATCTTGGAGTCCAGTAGCAGGGTGATCACGTGATGGCTTAGGAACAGCAAAGCGACAGGTTCCAGCAGTAGGCGTGGCAGAAAGATTGAGTGGGAAGCTCCACCCCTGAGCAAGCAAGGTTTCAGGCTGGGGGAGGGGAGACTACATCTCCTCCCTGTTGTTAATAAAAGTAAAAAAAAAAAAGAAAAGGCTGGCCTGAGGCAAAAAATTTATCTATGCTCAATAGTTCTGCCTGAATTCTTAGGGCTAAAGAAAAAAATCTGTCTCCGTGGCATTCCCTAACTTTTCTTATGGTAAACCATATCTGGATAAGACTGTCCTTTCTATCCTAGTAAACAACTAACAGAATAGCCCTAAGCAGTAGGCTCTGGCTTTATAATGCTAATTAATGCTGAATAGGTAACTTCCTAGTTGAAAGTTAAGTAGGGCGTTGGAACCTTGGCTAAGTTTGACTGAACAAATTTGAAATACACTTTATTAAGAATAACACTGAATTGATATTCCTCCACATTTTTGGATGACAGGCGGGAAACAGGGAGAAGGGGGTAACGACCGGCTCAGTAGTACAAGGCCAATTGCCTTTTTTAGGGTGGGAGGCAGTGAAGGGCTTGCCCTTCCAACAGTACGATCTCCAACCTCTCTCCCCCCTATTAATTAAGTTTAAAAAGGCCACGCTTAACTGAGGTGATCAAATGATTTTCTCATCCATAGATGAGTAGGCTTCTAACCTTGGCTTGGGTGGACATTGACCCGATTCGTCCCATGGGTGCTATCACGACCCACACCTGTGGCTCTTGGTATCTTTTGGGGAAGGGAGGCAGAGCGTTAGGTATTTCTGTTTTTTAGCTGTAAATAGATACCAACCTCCGTCAAACTGGGTTTATCTCACAGGAAACTCAGAAATGGTCAAGCTGGACCTTCCCCTGAAGTAGTTCTCTGCACCAAGCGATACCCATACTGTATTCGCATGATCACGAACCTGTATGCACAGTTCTGAGTACTGTGCAGCTCCTAAAGGAGAATTGTCAACCTCAGATTTAGAAAGGCCTAGACAAGAATTATGTCATTAGTAACACCATGATTTGTGGCTAAAATAAGAGCTGGAAGTCTTCCTCCTCATGCCTGTTATTCCCATAGCCTGAGGAACTAAGGACACCTTGCAGTAACAGCAAGGGTGAAAAGCCAGAGGCCAGCTAAGGGACTAAGCCCGTCTATCAAAATAAAACCAATCTCTATTAATATTTGAAATTTCTACTTTTCTAGCCCTCTTGGTAAACCTAAATTTTAACTCAGACTGAAAGCCATGTGCTGGAATGTCCTTGGAATGAAGACAGCAGTTGCCACCTGTGTGCTGGGGGGGCGGGGGGGGGGATGCAATCCGGCTGGAGGATGTTGATTGACCTGCTTGAAAAAAGAAAGATCTAGACAATGAGAAAGTAGCAATGCAAATTTTCTTTTTGGGCAAGTTCAGGTACTTTATTCAGTTGGAAATTGTAAGGCTAAGGCTAGTCTCAGGCCTCCTGTGGGGGAGCTGGCTCAGAGAGTAGGAGGAAAACAGCTTTCTTGGGAGCTTTAGTTTCCAGCTTAATATTAAGCAAAAGAGGAATTTTAGTCCTCAAGGTGATACTTATAAGAAGATTCAGAATCTGTGTTCATCTGATGAATTAATCTCTCTGGCAGCCACCGTGCTCTATCTTCATCTCGTGAAAAAACACAAACCGAGCCCCTTCCCCAGATTAGAACTGGATCTGGACCCTTCTATTTGCTAGTCAGTGGGTCCTTCCATTTTACCAATGCATAAGAATTAGAAGTAACGAGATGCCAGTGGCAATCCACTGCAGACTGACCTTTAATATCGGTTGCAAAATATTTAGAACAACTAAGGTAAAGGCAAAATGAGCCTTTGGTGACCTTGGGGAAGTGTTCTGAATTAACTTTGCTAGGTAATTTAGAATATAGGAATCTCTAACATTGGACTGAATATTAGACCAGTCTAAGATTGAGTTAGAATGACTGGTCACACTGAAGAAAAGAGAAAAATCATTATGACTCTATTAAATGACTAATTTTACTAAGTCAGAATATACAGTCTCTGATGATCTATTGCCATAAAGTTAAAAGGCTGGAAGCTATTCTAAACTGGAAAAATGGCAAGCAAGGATGGATCTAAAACATGAATTTAATTTAGTTTTTTAGTCATTTCAACCAGGACACTGAGTCAACTTACCTGCCAGCTCGACACACGAATTACCTAATATGCTTCTGCAGCATTCTGTGGAGAAAACCTGTTTTTTCCTTTCCTAATAAGGTAGCTGTTTAGGATCAATCCATAAGCCAATAAGTAGATCCCTTTCAGATACTATAAAGCATTTATTAAATTCTTTGACATTTAAATTTAAAATTTCGAAAATAAAGGTATGATTTAAATAGTGTGCATGGGAATACACTAAATAGTATGTACGGGGATACAATTTCTCTCTTTTTTGTCTATTAAGAAGTTAAAGTTTTAAAATTTCACTATACCTAACCTTTTGAATTAATAACTTCTTGACAAAATATTTTAAATACTTGGCTGTAAAGGGACAGTGACTAATTGCACTTTCAATTATTTTTCTTAAGAAGCGGTTGTAACTAGAAAGCTTGAAAATTATTGAGAGTCACATGTGCATAATTTATTTATTTATTAACTAGAAATATGCATAAGCAATTGTAAATTTGATAATTAATAGTATCTGAGGGATGAACAATTTTAAGCAATTGTAAGCTCAGAGATATGGCATTGACTATTAATATACAAATTAAGGTTTGATTGTTAGTATTTCAAAACACCATCTACAGCACACAGCTAGATTATTTGTGCTGGAACAGGGGAAACTGCGTGTCTTAATACTCCGCCCCACAGCAGCTAGTTGGGCCCACGTGGGCCAACGATCGGCTGGGAGGATGAGATAAATGACTTTACAATAATTTTTTTTCTGGCCAAAGAATTGTCTTGGGCACAACTAATATTTAATTACCAATGAATATAATTAATAACAATTATAAAAGCTTTCTTTATTTTTTGTAAAATCTTTTGTAGTAAACTAAAACCCTAAGTAATAAAAGGATATTGTTTCTGAATCTCTTGGGTGAGAGCAAGGATTTATGGTAAACTTCCTTTGAGAAGCATTAGTTAATAAAGTACTTTCCACTTAGGAAACAATATACACTGAAAGATTAAAACTCTTGGCTTCTTGTATAGAAGCAGAAACAATAAAAATTTTTCTCATATAATGTAAAGTTACATTAGCCATACTTAGAGGCAAAATTTTCTAGTAATTATCAGTTCACTAGAAGCAAAACTCTTTGAATTTAAGCATTATTAAACATCTGAATAGATCTGCAACACTGTTAAAAAGAATTTTTCTTGAACACAGGGAAAAACTTTCTCAGGCACTGTTTGCAAAACACAAGAAGGCCACAAGATGCTCTGGGGCTCCCCTGAGCCCTGCATTGACTCAAACGTAAAATACTTTTTAAACTGAGCATCTTGGCCCTCCTGTAATAAGGACCGATTCTAGAGAAACAATATAACTGTCTACGCCTCTAATTTTTGATACTCTATCTAAAGATGACTTACAGTTAAAACGTTCTTCACAACTTTAGTGTTGTGAAAAAATTGCCCATACTGCAGTTTCCTGCCAGGCAGCAACTATAGCCAAACAGATTGTTTGAGGGTCTAATCTATTCACAAAGACAAACATAACTAGATAACTCTGTCACAGTTTTGTATGAAGTGAGCTGTATGAGCTCTCTCATAAGATGATTACTCTTATAATTATCTTAATTAACAATATATGGGTGAGTAGAAAATCTTAAATTTGCAATCAAACTGCAAGCTGCAGTCAATGGAACACTGGCAGTTTTAACCATAATTTTTAAGTTTCTTGTGCAAGGTTAGGATAATACCTACAACCTTGGGAAAGCAAAACCCAAGTTTAAAACAATTTATCATCTTTAAAATCAATATTAGAAGCATTACCATCATATTACGAAGTTTGGCTGCCAATTAATACCTATGAATAGCTATTAAAGCAAGCTTTAATGCTTTAATAAAGAGGCATTGCTTTAAATCTTATCTTAAATTTTACTATTTAGGATAGGAACAACATTAATTATTATCTAAGCTAGAAATATCTTTATAGACCCAGCCTCTCTGCCTGCCTTATGTCACGTGTCGGAAGGACTCTAAACTTGAGTTATCAATTTTAACACTAACCATCTGTAGCAATGTAACAATTATTAATCTTAACCAACAACTTATGAGCTGATTGTGAAAACACTCAGAGCACATTACCAATAAAAAAGAACCAAATGAAGCAGTTAATTTTAGACCAATCAGAGAATATTAATTTTTGTAGCTACAATCATAGAATAAAAGGAACTTTACCATTGTCAAACACATTAATCACAAACCATTTATCAGCTTTTTTACTCTGAAACTTATTGGCTGTGCACTCGCCCTTTTTTCCTAAAACGAACAGTTTTTCCAGCAGGGGCCCTCCTGCCATGTGTCTGATTCCTGGCTGAAGCACGTGGCAGCTCTCGGCTTTGCAGATAAAGTTTTTTTATACCATCTTTATTACCCAATATAAAACATAGAACATTCATTCATACAGACTGGACACGAACATACATGAATTGAACACGAGAACAGATTGGTGCACCCGACATTAGACAAGACACAAAAGGGAACAGAGTACTCCTGCTATAAGGCCCAGAGAGAACAAAGCATGGCACTCCTGAAATTTCTCTCTGCTTTTTGGGACATTTTCCTCCTCATGATGCAGTTTTCATTAACTGCAGCAATCTGCCTGATTATTATTTCCTTTTAATAAACCCTTTCTTTTCTCGTGGCTAAAAATGTAGCTTCGGAGAGCCATGGCCTACCGCCTGTTATAGTTCCCAGCTCCTCTTAAGCTTTACTGCTGAACCTAAGTGAACCAGCGCTCAGGTTTAACGCTGTCTCAGCTTAGCCTATACCTTCTCCGGTATGAATTTCCTTTATCCTTTAATTATTCCATAGAGCTCCAAACCAGCAGTGCCTCTTTCAAAAATCCTTTGCCGTTTCTCAGTCCCGCGTTGGTTCGCCAAACGTTGTGTCTGGCCAGTAGATCACAACCTGGGTTCTAGCCTGGAAAGGCATTTTGGAAACCTGGAAGAGAAGAGGGGCTGGGCTGCACGAGATAAGGAAGGAACGAAGACAAAGCTCTCTGCTCAAGGTTCCATATTTACTATTTCGGCACTCAGTCATAAAGGAAGGGGGAGGGGCCCAATTCTTGATAAATAATCTTGGAGTCCAGTAGCAGGGTAATCACGTGATGGCTTTGGAACAGCAATGCAGCAAGTTCCAGCAGGAGGACCAAAAAACATTTGGTAGAAGCTTTGTGAAGTTGCTGGCAGCATGGCATCTTACTACCTTGTACCTTCCCCTGCCAGTCTTCATTGTGTGAACCTGTTGGGCTTGGGCTGAGGGACAGAGATCTGGGCAGGAGCCCCTGGCCCCTGCTACACCTGTGACTCCTGACATTTGGCCAGGAAGTCCTCATCCTTCTTCTCTTTAAGGTGTTGAGAATCAGTCTCAAGATAAGGACACAAAGCTGGTTTCCCTGGGTCTGGAGGGCACCAGGTCCACATTCAGCAGCTCTTTGTGCTGACTGGAGGCATCCATCTACCTGCTGCTTGAGCTGCAGGACCTCCTCTTGAATGGGGTACAAGCTGCACAGATGGACCTGGTTTCCTCCTTCCTAGCTGCTCCTGTTCTGCTTGCTTCACATGGTGGTGTTGGTGGTTGTGCTGCTGCTGGTGGTGGTGGTGCTGCTGCTGCTGCTACTGCTGCTGCTGCTGCTATCCCTCTCCAATCTTTAGGTTGAGAATCTTGACTCTGGGGAGATGGAGCTCAGCTTTCAGGTCTCCTGATGGCCCAGGGCTTCTCTGCTACTCTTCTCCATCGCTTGCTCTAAGTCCTAGAACTCCTTATGCAAACTCAGCTGCATCAGCTTCTCAAACCTCTTCAGCTGTTCAGATCTCTGAGAGGCCTCGCACCTTCCCCTCTTGTTCCTGCACTGCCTCAGGTCCTCTGTTCCTCTCATCCTGAATGCCAATTAGAAAACTGGATGCAACCTTCCACTTTGATCACAAGAAAGGACTGAAGTGCAGTGGGTTCTGTTTATGGGGACTCATGTGTGCTCTGGGTTCCATATGGTGTTGAGGGTGAGGGGGTTGTGGGGTACTTCTGGGCAGAGAATTTAGTGGTGAGGATTAGCATAGGCCTGAAGCAGATCCAAAAGATCCTGAATTTTCAGAGGAAGGAACATTCTCTTGCATGTGCCCTGAGGTGTTGAGTAGGATGTGATCTACCACACATGCAAAATAAAAAGATAGTTTGGAAAGAGGCCTGCATTCTTCCAAAACATCCTGGTAGCCACTAATGTTTGTAATGCAAGCAGCCTTTTCTGGAGTTGGGGAGTGCCCTCCTGGTTTCCTAGCAGAGACCATGGGATTGCATTGACCTTGTTTTTCCTTTCCAGAAATCATGTAGTCACTTATTTTTGTTATATACCAGAGATATAATGAACATATTAAAAAGAAAAACTGTTTTTAAACCAACATGTTTTTAATATGTCTCTGTTCCTTAACTTCTCCATTCAGAAAACAGGAACCACATTTTCATTGCTCTGTGGCTCCTTTTCTCTTAACCTAAGCTTAGTTTAAGGTAAACTTAGCTTGTACAATTATGTAACTAACTTTAATCAATACACAGTAATTCATTTTCCAAAACCTCAATACAGAAGCTAACTTCTTGGAAACAGCTTAACACAAAGGACATACTTTACAAAGTATAGAATATTTTATGTCCTATTAACAGCTACCTTCTTTGAAAATTTCTTTTTTCCAAAATCAGAAGAGATTGACTTCACTTTTTTATTTTCATTCTTTTTGGGAGTATGCCTTAGAAAAGTGAAATCATATGTAAACATTGTCAACTATTGTATTTTTAAAGTCAAGATAATAAAATATCCTGTCTAAGTACTTAATTTCTGCAATGACTAATTTTTAAAACTCAAAATTGCTACCCATTTAATTTAAAAACTGCACTGTAAGATGCAACAACTTATGTGTGACAACAACTTAAAGGATAAAGTGAATGTATAGAACATGAATGTATAAAATGGCATGGCTCCATTAATACAAAAATAGCTATATTTTGTCTGACTCCAAGTGCAGACCCACACATCTGTAACTCTGCTGAGAAGTCTCAAATGCAGCCAGATGCTTACAATATAAAGGCCTGAAGCAGGTGTGCTGGACTAAGACTTACTTCAGCCCAGGATGGCCACCTGGCAGAACTGCTGACACCACACACTCACATGCCAGAAATGAAGGGTCACAAATGGAATGGCAGCATCTCTCTCTCTCTCTCTCTCTCTCTCTCTCTCTCTCTCTCTCTCTCTCTCTCTCTCTCTCTCTCTCTGGTTTTTTGAGACAGGGTTTCTCTGTGAAGCCCTGGCTGTCCTGGAACTCACTTTGTAGATCAGGTTGGCCTAGAACTCAGATATCAGCCTGCCTCTGCCTCCCAAGTGCTGGGATTAAAGGAGTGTGCCACCACTGCCTGGCTCGAATGGCAGTCTCTTAACAATGCATTCAGCTGTGCCCTAAATTCAATTATACTGATAAGTACAAAGTGTTAACTTGTCACTTAAGATAATCAAAATCTTTGGATTTTAAAAAATATAATAATTCAAAAAATAAAATTCATCAATTTGCATTAACAAGCCACATGCATGCCAAATGAAGATTTACTTAACAGCTGAACATCAAGATGCCAATTGTGTTGAGCAATCTTCAGAGAACATGGAACATAGAATGCTTAGATTAGGTTATATATCATCAATGTCTTCATCATCATCTCCAATATCATCAAACACGATTTCATCATCATCCCCAGGACCAAATGTGTCCATTTCATTGATTTTGGCATGTTCTGGAAGTTCTCCATAGGCCTTCAGACTTCTTGCTTCATCTGGATTGTACTTTAAGATCACATCAGCTTTGTTATCTTGATAGTCTCTTAGACCAATCAATATAATGTCTGAGGTATTTATCCAAACCTTTTTTCTCAACTTTCCTCTTATGTGGCACAGCCTCCTTACACCATCAAAACACATTGATTCCAACCGTCCACATCCCAGCATTTTGGTCACCTGAGCATACTCTTGCCCATATTCTTTAAACACCAACTCTCTTTTCTCAGATTCATTTTCATTTTTGCCTCTGCGCCTGTTTTTGCCTCCTTTGCCTTTATTCTTTGGCATGATGGAAAAGGCAACCACAGGAGCTGGGAGAGGGACTCCTGGCAGACAGTGGCTGACAGTAGCTGTGATTCATTTTCAAGAGCTACAATACTACTAGGATGTGTGACAGGAAGTATCTAACAGTGGCAGATCTAAAAGCAACAGTGTAAGTATAGAAGATCCACAGGCAGCCAACAGTGTCCCAGAGTCTTGTCCTCTGATAACTACAAAATAATTCTTAGGCTTCTGGCCTGGTTCTCAGGAAGTTGTAGTTGCCCCAGTAGTGACAAAATGCAGCAGGACCACTTTACTCTTCCAGCCCCAGGCTTGACCTTTTAACAAAAAAAAATTTTAATTAGTTTTGCTTTGAAATCTATTTGAGAAAGAATTTTTGCATCAAAATTTCTGCACACAACATTCAATTATACCACTTAACAAAAAATTTCATCTCATCATTCCAAGGAATCATGTTCTATAGAATAAAGATCAGGCTAAGATTTCATAAAACACTCAATAGATTCAGATACCATTTTAATAGATTTTTAAAAAGAAGTTTAGAGTACCCAAGAATACAACATCATTTGTGTTTCTCCTGCCTTTAATACAACCGAATGGTGGCTTACAACCATTTGCAGTGGGTTCAAATGCAATCTTCTGGTTGCTGTGTATGCTGTGTATGAAGACAGCTAGAGTATGCTCATAAAAATAAATAACTCTTTTTTTAATCTTTACTTATTGTTATACATAAGTTTACTGTAGCTGACTTCAGACACAACAGAAGAGGGTGTCAGATCTCATTATGGGTGGTTGTGAGCCACAATGTTGTTGCTGGTATTTGAACTCAGGACCTACAGAAGAGCAATCAGTGCCCTTACCCTTTGAGCCATTTCACCAGCCCAATAAATAACTCTTAAAGAACATTTTTTTCAGTTCACAAAATGAATGAAAACTTGAAGAAGCCACAGGTTTTGTTACTTAGTTCTACTTTGGGACACAAAATAACACATGAAAGCAATTGCCATAGAAACATATGACAGTAGCAGGAAGGAAGGCCTGGTGCATCCAGTGAAAACAGAACAGCAAAGGGCAACCAGAAAGTTCATCTCCATCTTCTTAAGATGTAAGAAGTGCTTAGTAACAAACCAACTCGCTAGAGTAGGAAAAAACTAATTAACAACATCCCCAGAAACACTACTGAGTTCATTTTGTGGTGGCCATCTCCTTCTGGGTATGGGGCTTCCCCTTAAGAGTGGTTTTGTACATAGTGAGACCCCCTTTGAGAAAACTAACTTTTCCTTGGTGAGCAGTTACTAGAAATAGTGTCTGGAACCAAACCAGGGCCTCTGCAAGAACATCCAATGCTCTGAACAACTGAGCTGTTTCTCCAGTCACTATTTGCTAGTTTTTACAAATGACATTTAAAAGCATACAAATCTCTGTGCTGTTGTTAAAATACTCCAGCAAAACACAATTTCTAGGAGGAGGGGCTTCTCTGGTTTACAATTCCAGGTTACAACCCACCAAGGGATGTCAAGGAAGCTAGTGAAATCCCACACACAATGAAAAGCAAGAGGCACTTGCTTTCTTGCAGAGAAGGAAGGAGGGAGGTAAGCTGGCAGGAAAGGCACCTCATGAAAGACCCCAGTTTCTGAGCAGCCTAGTCTCCAAGAAAGCACAGAAGAGGTTCTAGTGATGGTTGAGGCAAGGTTACCTCTGCACCCAAGCTTGAACTTTCCCAGTAGAAAAATGGGAAATGTATGTACTCTCAAACCATTCCATAACCAGGACCGGAACCAACAACCTACCTGGGGAGCTCCATCTTCTCTGAAGGAGGACTAAGACACAAGTAAGAAAGACGATTATTTCTATCTGAGATACGGCTTTTCTGTGTAGTGCAGGCTTCCTAGAACGCTTTCTTCAGACCAGGTTGGCTTAGATCATATATCTGCTTGATTCTGCCTCCCAAGTCAAAGGCAGCAAGGAGAGACTACTGTGTCTCATCCTGGGCAGAGCTTGAGTATATATTCTTTTTTCCAAAGGCCCGCCTACACAGTGATGCACCTTTAATCCAACAAGGCCACACCTCTAGATAGTACCATCCCCTGCTTCAAGCATAATTCAATCACCATAACATAAAAACAAACAAAAGCACAAGTCTTACCACATACTGATTTTCTATGGTAACGAGATACAAAAGAGACCACTGAGGAGAATTTTAAAATAATGAATGTGGGAAATCAGAAATGCATAGACAAAAATCTGGCACAAAGGATTGAAAGAAAGAGATGGAGCTGGATAGAAAAGCACTGAATACTCTTCGAGATTGACCTTGACTCAGAGATCTGCATGCCTATCTCCTGGGATTAAAGGTGTGTACCACCATCCCTGGATTTAAGCTTTTCTTCACCTAAAACTTGCTGTCTCTGGCTGATCTTGACCTCAGAGATCTGTTTGGCTTTATCTCCCAGGATTAAAGCAATGCACCACCACACTGGATCTAAATTTCATTGTGTCACATCTTGGCACAAGGTCAAAACTGCCTTAATTCAATTTAATATCCTTGAACTCAGAATTCAGCACCACTTCACTTCCTGGTGCCCACCCCCTTTAATACTATTTATTTTGTGCTTTTCCTTTTTAAGCTAGTTATGCATATTCCAAAGTTCTTCATGAGATGTAAGCAGAGAACAAAGTCTATGATGGGCATTTCTGAGACCTCCATTGCCAATTTAATTAATCTGAATTTCTGAATCTTAGTCTCATTCTAGATTTTCAGACTATGATAAAGAGTAGCATTACTGTTCACCAAAATGCTACAAAAAGAACAAAAAACAAACAAACAAAAAAAACAAAACAAAAAAAAAAAGAAACAACAACAACAACAACAACAACAACAACAAAACCAGTCTCTAAGCCATATACTGAAGCTCTTCTCCACTGAAATCTCTTGGGCCCGTACTGCACATTTCAGATCACTCTCAGTAACAGAGTCTTCTATATTCCTACCAAGATAGCCCAGTAAGCCCCATTTGAAGCATTCCACTGCTTTCCAAATCCAAAGTCCCAAAATCTACATACTCCCAAAGAGAAGCATTGTCAGACCTATCACAGCAATACCCCATTGCTACAAAATGCTACAGAAAAACAAAACAAAACAAACAAACAAACAAACAAACAAAAAAACAGTCTCTAATCCACATACTGAAGTTCTTCTCCACTGAAATCTCTTGGGCCAGTACTGCACATTTCAGATCACTCTCAGTTACAGAGTCTTCTATATTCCTACCAAGATAGCCCAGTGAGCCCCATTTGAAGCATTCCACTGCTTTCCAAATCCAAAGTCCCCAAATCTACATTCTCCCAAAGAGAAGCATTTTTAGACCTGTCACAGCAATACCCCATTCCCTGGTACCAACTTCTGACTTGGCTGGGGTTTGACTGCCATGAGCAAACACCATAATCAAGGCAACTTCTATAAGGATAACACTTCATTGGGACTGGCTTCAATATTCAGAGGTTCAGTGCATTATTATTAAGGCAGGAACATAGTAGCATCCAGGCAGGCAAAGTGCAGGAGGAGCTGACAGTTTTATATCTTCATCTGAAAGCTGCTAGCAGAATACTGACTTCCAGGCAGCTAGAATGAGGGTCTTAAAAAGTCCATGACCATGGTGACACATCTACTCTAACAAGGCCAGATATCCGAATACTACAACACCCTGGGCCAAGCATATTCAGATCACAACAGTTGCTGTTGGCTGCATCTTTGCAGGCAGAGAATCCAGTCTTTCCTTTTTGTGGATCTTTGTGGCCCCACCAGCCAACACCTACAATTTCCACTAGCACATGTGGTGTTTGTTGTTCTCGGTGTCCTGTGTTGGTCAAACCTGCTTTTCCAAGAACCAATGCTAGTGAACTGATAAAAGCTCACTGAAGCTATGCTGTTGGGGTTTGTTTATAATACATCCACCAGTTTTACAGGAATGAATTGCATCCAATTCAAGTGTTCTTGCTTGAGCAGTGAGTACTGCACGGAGTGAGCAACCTCCTCCTCAGCCCTGTCAGCTCACTGCAACTTCCTTACAACTTTGAGTTTCTAGGGTTTAAAACTGAGGCAGAGAGAAGTTAGATCTTCTGAAGGTTTGGTTTGTTCATTATATGTTTTGTAAGTTGCTGGGGAGAAGGGGCTGAAACTCAGGTGACATGCTAAGTTCTAGAGGCAGATGAACTAGGGCACTCATGAAAAGCTAGCACAAGGGTATCAAACCCACATCCCACATTATTAAAGGAAAGCATTGTTTGCAGTAAGTCATTTAAATTAATATATTTTTGGGTTTAAGAGACCAGTTAGGAGCAGTAATTGCCACCACCCACATGGTGGCAGACAATCATGTGCTACTCCAGTACCCAGGTTGTCCAATGCCCTCTTTTAACCTCCATGGTCACCAAGCATGCATGTGGTTACCGATGGACATACATAAAAGATATCTTTATACATATATGTGTATATGTATATATATAATAAAATTATAAAATAAGATTTGTTACATATAGTGTATGAGTATGTGTGTATTTGTTTTTGTGTGTGAGTGTGTGTTTGTCAAAGTACCACAACACCTGTGTGAAGGTCAAAAAACAACCTGAGATTCTGTTTCTCCATCTATCTGAGAATATTCCGGTAGTCAAGCATGGCAGCACGAGCCTTTCCCCACTGTGACAGCAAATCAGCTTCACAGATCTACTCTGTTAATTGTGTTGTAAGTAAAATTGCTGATCTCGATATGACCATAGTCCTATGAGGACAATGAGGGATCATCATGATACAAGCATCCCATATGATATGCCTTTGTGGAAAATGAGCCTTGACTGTAGAAACATAGCCATCTCACACCAACCACACTTTTTTTTTTTTTTTTTTCGTTTTCTGAGACAGAGTTTCCCTATATAGCCCTGGTTGTCCTAGAACTCACTTTGTAGACCAGGCTTGTCTCGAACACAGAAATCTGCCTGCTTCTGACTTCTGAGTGCTGGGATTAAAGGCGTGTGCCATCTCACCTGGC
Organism: Mus musculus; assembly: GCF_000001635.26. Classification (NCBI taxonomy): domain Eukaryota; kingdom Metazoa; phylum Chordata; class Mammalia; order Rodentia; family Muridae; genus Mus; species Mus musculus. The sequence continues at coordinate 88,021,964 of NC_000078.6, read as the reverse complement.
TCCTTTTTTTAAAGATTAATTAATTCATTTATTTTATGTACATGAGTACACTGTAGGTGTACTGATCATTTTGAGCCATCATGTGGTTGCTGGGATTTTAATTCAGGACCTCTGCTCCCTCTGATTGGATTTGTTTATTGTTATAACTAATTACACTGTAACTGTCTTCAGATGTGACACAAGGAAGCATCATAGCTATTTATGTATAGCTGTGAGCATCCACGTGGTTTTTGGGATTTGAACTCAGAACCTTCCAAGAGCATTCAGTGCTAACAACCACTGGGCCATCTCTCCAACATCATCCCTTTCTTTCAACCCTACATCCCAGGTTTTGGTCTATGTGTTTCTGATTTCCCACATTCATTATTTTAAATTTGTCCTCAGTAGCCTGTTTTGTCTCTCATTACCATACAAAACCAGTAGGCAGTAAGAAGTGTCCAGGCTGGCCTCGAACTCAGAAATCCACCTGCCTGTACCTCCTGAGAGCTGGGATTAAAGGCGTGGGTACCACGCCCAGTTAAGAAGTGTCCTTTTGTTTCTTTGCTTGTTTGGTGTGGTGATTGAATTATGCTTGGATCAGGGTGTGGTACTATTGGGAGGTGTGGCCTTGTTGGATTAGAGTTGCATCACTGTGGAGGCAGGGCTTTGGGGAAATGTATATATATACTCAAGCTCTGCCCAGGCTGAGACACAGAAGTCTCTTCTTGCTGCCTTCACCTTGGGAGACATAGGTAAGAGGATATCCAATCTAGGCCAATCTGTTCTGGAGAAAGAGTTCCAAGAGAGCCTCAAGGACAAAGAAAAACTCTATCCCAGAAAGAAAGAATCATCGTTCTAAGGACTACTAGTCTTCCTTCAAAGAAGATGGTACTCACCAGGTAGGTCATGCATTTGGGTTCTGGTTGTGGGAAGTTCTGGGAGAACATATATTTTCCATTTTTCTTTGAGGATTGATTAAGCTAGGGAGCAGAGGTAACCTGGCCACAACCATGTCTAGAACCTCTTGTGGGCTTCCTTGTTGATTACGCTGGTCAGAAGCTGGGGTCTTTCATGAGTTGCTTTCCCTGCCAGCTTACCTCCTTCCTTCCTTCCTTCTTTGCAAGAAAGCAAGTCCCTCTTGCTTTGGGGATTTCACTATCTGCCTTGACATCCCTTGGTAGGTTGTAACCTGGATTTGTAAACCAGATAAGCCCCTCCTCCTGGAAATTGTATTTTAGCAGCAGCCACAGAAATGAAACTGGAACCAACAGATGGTGTTTACTAGTGTGGTCCTAGCGTTGGTCCAGAAAAGTAAGAGTGAGTTATGCTACGTGTTAGAGGTAGCCAATATTGGAGTCTTCTTCAGGCACTTTGATATAGATTAATAGGAATATAAGGGGGAAGGTAGAATTTGAAATGGATGCACACAAGAAAAAAACCAGGGGTGCAGTGTGTGTCTTGTGCTCACCATAGCAATGGCCAAAAGTAAAGTCTCAAAAAGGCTGGGCTTGTACAACACAAAGCTTTCAGTTAGCTTTCATTTGTATGCTTTTAAATGTCATTTGTAAAAACTAGCAAATAGGGACTGGAGAAATAGCTCAGTTGTTCAGAGCATGGGCTGTTCTTGCAAAGGACCTGGTTTGGTTCCAGACACTATCTCTAGTATCTGCTCCCAAAGAAAAGTTGGTTTTCTCCAAGGGGGTATCACTATGTACAGAACCACTCTTAAGGGAAAGCCCCATACCCAGAAGGAGATGGCCAACAGAAAATGAACTCAATAGTGTTTCTGGGGATGCTGTTGTTATTAATTTGTTTTGTACTATACTGGCTGGTTGGTTTGTTGCTTAGCCTTTCTCACATCTTAAGGAGATGGAAATGAACTTTCTGGTTGGCCTTTGCTTTTCTGTTTTCACTGGATGCAACAGGACTTCATTTAGTTGTCATATGTGCCTGTGTCAACTGCTTTCATGTGTTATTTTGTGTCCCAATGTGGATCTAAGTAACACAACCTGTGACTTTCTTCAATTTTACATTCTTCTATGAACTGAAATAAAAATTTGAGAGTAATTTATATCTATGACCATACTGAACCTGTCTTAGATGCAAGAACCAAAAGAGGGCATCGGTATCCATTACAAATGGTTGTGAACCACTGTTTGGTTTTTGGGAAGAGAATGCACGATCTCTGAAAGAATAGCCAGTGCTTTCAAGCATTGAGCAATCTTTCCAGTCCTGAAATTGTTTTTATTATGCTCCAAGCATGTCCATTTAAAGTGCAGTGGTACATATTTTGAGTGTTCTTGTGATATATTAAAGGCCTGAACACCAATGAACTTGTAATTTTGGGTACGCTAAAATTTTTAAAAATGTATTAAAATGGTATCTGAATCTACTAAGTGTTCTATGAAGTCTTAGACTGCTTTTATTATATAGAACCACATTCCTCAGAATGATAGTTTCAATTTTTTTATTAAGCTATACAATTCAGACACCTAGGAGGAACAGAAATATGAACTAACCAGTAACCCCAGAGCGTCCTGGGACTAAATTACATATTAAAGAAAACACATGGAAGGACTCGTGGCTCTAGCAGCATATGCAGTAGAGGAAAACTGAGTCAGTCATCAATTGGACAAGAGGCCCTTGGTCTTGTGAAGGTTCTATGCTCCAATATAGGGGAATGCATTGGCCTGTAAGCAGGAATGGGTTGCTTAGGGAGCAACAGGAGGATAGAAAGAGGGGGGTTTGGAGGGAAATCTAGGAAAGGGGATAACATTTGAAATGTAAATAAAGAGAATATCTAATTTTTAAAAGCTATAAAATTCAATGTTGTGTGCAGAAATTTGATAAAAAATTATTTCCCAAATAGATTTCCAACGAAAACTTATTTAATTTTTTTTTAAGGTCAATGCATTAACTGCAAAGGTAAAGGAGTCCTGCTGCACTTTGTCACTACTGGGGAGACTACAACTTCCTGAGCACCAGGCCAGAAGCTGAAGTACTATTTTGTAACTATCAGGAGCCAGGACTCTGGGACATTTTGTGGCTTGTGGATCTTCTATACTTATATGACTTGCTTTCAGATCTACCACTGTTAGATACTTCCTGGCACCCATCCTAAGCGTATAGTAGCTCTTGGAACTGATTCAAAGCCACTGTCAGCCACTGTCTGCCAGGAGTCCCTCACCTGACTCCTGTGGTTGCCTTTTCCATCATGCCAAAGAATAAAGGCAAAGGAGGCAAAAACAGGCGCAGAGGCAAAAATGAAAATGAATCTGAGAAAAGAGAGTTGGTGTTTAAAGAATATGGGCAAGAGTATGCTCAGGTGACCAAAATGCTGGGATGTGGATGGTTGGAAGCAATGTGTTTTGATGGTGTAAGGAGGCTGTGCCACATAAGAGGAAAGTTGACAAAAAAGGTTTGGATAAATACCTCAGACATTATATTGATTGGTCTAAGAGACTATCAAGATAACAAAGCTGATGTGATCTTAAAGTACAATCCAGATGAAGCAAGAAGTCTGAAGGCCTATGGAGAACTTCCAGAACATGCCAAAATCAATGAAATGGACACATTTGGTGCTGGGGATGATGATCAAATCGTGTTTGATGATATTGGAGAGGATGATGAAGACATTGATGACATCTAACATAAACTAAGCTTGCTATATTCCAAGTTCTCTGAAGATTACTCAACACAATTGGCATCTTGACATTCAACTGTTAAGTAAAACTTCATTTGGCCTCCGTGTGTCTTGTTAATGCAAACTGATGTATTTTATGTTTTGAAGTATTATATATCTTTGCAAACCTAAGATGTTGAGTTATTTATCTTAAGTGACAAGTTAACACTTTGTGCTTATGGGTATAATTGAACTTAGGGCACAGCAGTGTGCATTGTTAAGGGACTGCCATACCATTTGTGACCTTTCATTTCTGGCCCTTGTTGTATACCCTAGCTTGATCCTTTAAGTGGTTTCCACCCATAAGCTGTTGCATTTTACAGTGCAGTTTTTTTCCATTTTTTATTAGGTATTTAGCTCATTTACATTTCCAATGCTATACCAAAAGTCCCCCATACCCACCCTCCCACTCCGCTACCCACCCACTCCCCCTTTTTGGCCCTGGCATTCCCCTGTACTGGGGCATATAAAGTTTGCAAGTCCAATGGGCCTTTCTTTGCAGTGATGGCCGACTAGGCCATCTTTTGATACATATGCAGATAGAGACATGAGCTCAGGGGTACTGCTTAGTTCATATTGTTGTTCCACCTATAGGGTTGCAGTTCCCTTTAGTTCCTTGGGTGCTTTCTCTAGTTCCTCCATTGGGGGCCCTGTGGTCCATTCAATAGCTGACTGTGAGCATCCACTTCTGTGTTTGTTAGGCCCTGGCATAGTCTCGCAAGAGACAGCTATATCTGGGTCCTTTCAGCAAAATCTTGCTAGTGTATGCAATGGTGTCAGCGTTTGGAAGCTGATCATGGGATGGATCTCTGGATATGGCAATCACTAGATGGTCCATCCTTTCGTCACACTTCCAAATTTTGTCTCTGTAACTCCTTCCATGGGTGTTTTGTTTCCTATTCTAAGAAGGGGCAAAGTGTCCACACTTTGGTCTTCGTTCTCTTGAGTTTAATGTTTTTAGGAAATTATATCTTATATCTTGTGTATCCTAAGTTTCTGAGCTAATATCCACTTATCAGTGAGTACATATTGTGTGAGTTCCTTTGTGATTGGGTTACCTCACACAGGATGATGCCCTCCAGGTCCATCCATTTGCCTAGGAATTTCATAAATTCATTCTTTTTAATAGCTGAGTAGTACTCCATTGTGTAAATGTACCACATTTTCTGTATCCATTCCTCTGTTGAGGGGCATCTGGGTTCTTTCCAGCTTCTGGCTATTATAAATAAGGCTGCTATGTACATAGTGGAGCATGTGTCCTTCTTAGCGGTTGGGGCATCTTCTGGATATATGCCCAGAATAGGTATTGCTGGATCTTCCAGCAGTACTATGTGCAATTTTCTGAGGAACCGCCAGACTGATTTCCAGAGTGGTTGTACAAGCTTGCAATCCCACCAACAATGGAGGAGTGTTCCTCTTTCTCCACATCCTCGCCAGCATCTGCTGTCACCTGAATTTTTCATCTTAGCCATTCTGATTGGTGTGAGGTGGAATCTCAGGGTTGTTTTGATTTGCATTTCCCTGATGATTAAGGATGTTGAACATTTTTTCAGGTGCTTCTCTGCCATTCGGTATTCCTCGGGTGAGAAATCTTTGTTCAGTTCTGAGGCCCATTTTATAATGGGGGTATTTGATTTTATGGACTCTACTTTCTTGAGTTCTTTATATATATTGAATATTAGTCCCCTGTCTGATTTGGGATAGGTAAAGATCCGTTCGCAATCTGTTAGTGGTCTTTTTGTCTTATTGACAGTGTCTTTTGCCTTGCAGAAGCTTTGCAATTTTATGAGGTCCCATTTATCGATTCTCGATCTTACAGCACAAGCCATTGCTGTTCTATTCAGGAATTTTTCCCCTGTACCCATATCTTCGAGGCTTTTCCCTACTTTCTCCTCTATAAGTTTCAGTGTCTCTGGTTTTATGTGGAGTTCCTTAATCCACTTAGATTTGACCTTAGTACAAGGAGATAGGAATGGATCAATTCGCAATCTTCTACATGATAACAGTCAGTTGTGCCAGCACCATTTGTTGAAAATGCTGTCTTTTTTCCACTGGATGGTTTTACCTCCCTTGTCAAAGATCAAGTGACCATAGGTGTGTGGGTTCATCTCTGGGTCTTCAATTCTGTTCCATTGGTCTACTTGTCTGTTGCTATACCAGTACCATGCAGTTTTTACCACAATTGCTCTGTAGTACAGCTTTAGGTCGGGCATGGTGATTCCACCAGAGGTTCTTTTATCCTTGAGAAGAGTTTTTGCTATCCTAGGTTTTCTGTTATTCCAGATAAATCTACCGATTGCCCTTTCTAATTCGTTGAAGAATTGAGTTGGAATTTTGATGGGGATTGCATTGAATCTAGATTGCTTTTGGCAAGATAGCCAGTTTTACTATATTGATCCTGCCAATCCATGAGCATGGGAGATCTTTCCATCTTCTGAGATCTTCTTTAATTTCTTTCTTCAGAGACATGAAGTTCTTGTCATACAGATCTTTCACTTCCTTAGTTAGAGTCACGCCTAGGTATTTTATATTATTTGTGGCTATTGAGAAGGGTGTTGTTTCCCTAATTTCTTTCTCAGCCTGTTTGTCCTTTGTGTAGAGAAAGGCCATTGACTTGTTTGAGTTAATTTTATATCCAGCTATTTCACTGAAGCTGTTTATCAGGCTTAGGAATTCTCTGGTGTAATTTTTAGGGTCACGTATATATACTATCATATCATCTGCAAAAAGTGATATTTTGACTTCTTCCTTTCCAATTTGTATCCCCTTGATCTCCTTTTGTTGTCTAATTGCTCTGGCTAGGACTTCAAGTACAATGTTGAATAGGTAGGGAGAGAGTGGACAGCCTTGTGTAGTCCCTGATTTTAGTGGGATTTCTTCAAGCTTCTCACCATTTACTTTGATGCTGACTACTGGTTTGCTGTAGAATGCTTTTATCGTGTTTAGGTATGGGCCTTGAATTCCTAATCTTTCCAAGACTTTTATCATGAATGGGTGTTGGATTTTGTCAAATCCTTTCTCAGCATCTTACGAGATGATCATGTGGTTTTTGTCTTTGAGTTTGTTTATATACTGGATTACGTTGATGGATTTCCATATATTGAACCATCCCTGCATCCCTGGGATGAAATCTACTTGGTCAGGATGGATGATTGTTTTGATGTGTTCTTGGATTCGGTTAGCAAGAACTTTATTGAGGATTTTTGCATCAATATTCATAATGGATATTGGTCTGAAGTTCTCTATCTTTGTTGGGTCTTTTTGTGGTTTAGGTATCAGAGTAATTGTGGTGTCATAGAATGAGTTGGGTAGAGTACCTTCTGTTTCTATATTTTGGGATAGTTTGTGAAGAAGTGGGATTAGATCTTCTTTGAAGGTCTGATAGAACTCTGCACTAACCCCATCTGGTCCTGGGCTTTTTTTGGTTGGGAGACTATTAATGACTGCTTCTATTTCTTTGGGGGATACCGGGCTGTTTAGATCATTAACCTGATCTTGATTCAACTTTGGTACCTGGTATCTGTCTAGAAACTTCTCCATTTCATCCAGGTTCTCCAGTTTTGTTGAGTATAGCCTTTTGTAGTAGGAGCTGATGGTGTTTTGCATTTCTTCAGGATCTGTTATGTCTCCCTTTTCATTTCTGATTTTGTTAATTAGAATGCTTTCCCTGTGCCCTCCAGTGAGTCTGGCTAAGGGTTTGTCTATCTTGTTGATTTTCTCAAAGAACCAGCTCCTCAATTGGTTGATTCTCTGAATAGTTCTTCTTGTTTCCACTTGGTTGATTTCACCCCTGAGTTTGATTATTTCCTGCCATCTACTCCACTTGGGTGAATATGCTTCCTTTTGTTCTAGAGCTTTTTGGTGTGTTGTCAAGCTGCTAATGTATGCTCTGTCTAGTTTCTTTTTGGAGGCACTCAGAGCTATGAGTTTTCCTCTTAGAAATGCTTTCCTTGTGTCCCCATATGTTTGGGTATGAAATGGCTTCATTTTCATTGAACTCTAAGAAGTCCTTAATTTCTTTCTTCCTTGACCAAGGTATCATTGAGAAGAGTGTTGTTCAGTTTCCACGTGAATTTTGGCTTTCTATTATTTATTTTGTTATTGAAGATCAGCCTTAGTGCACAGTGATCTGATAGGATGCATGGGACAATTTCAATACTTTTGTATCTGTTGAGGCCTGTTTTGTGACTTATTATGTGGTCAATATTGGAGAAGGTACCATGAGGTGCTGAGAAGAAGGTATATCCTTTTGTTTTAGGATAAAATGTTCTGTAGATATCTGTCAGATCCATTTGTTTCATAACTTCTGTTAGTTTCACTGTGTCCCTGTTTAGTTTCTGTTTCCATGATCTGTCCATTGGTGAAAGTGGTGTGTTGATGTCTCCCACTATTATTGTGTGAGGTGCAATGTGTGCTTTGAGATTTACTAAAGTTTCTTTAATGAATGTGGTTGCCCTTGTATTTGGAGCATAGATATTCAGAATTGATAGTTTCTCTTGGAGGATTTTACCTTTGATGAGAATGAAGTGCCCCTCCTTGTCTTTTTTGATGATTTTGGGTTGGAAGTCAATCTTATCAGATATTAGGATGGCTACTCCAGCTTGTTTCTTCATACCATTTGCTTGGTAATTTGTTTTCCAGCCTTTCATTCTGAGGTAGTGTCTATATTTTTCTCTGAGATGAGTTTCCTGTAAGCAGCAAAATGTTGGGTCTTGTTTGTGTAGCCAGTTTGTTAGTCTATGTCTTTTTATTGGGGAGTTGAGTCCATTGATATTAAGAGATATTAAGGAAAAGTAATTGTTGGTTCCTCTTATTTTTGTTGTTAAAGTTGGCATTCTGTTTTTGTGGCTGTCTTCTTTTAGGTTTGTTGAGGGATTACCTTCTTGTTTTTTCTAGGGCAAGGTTCCCGTCCTTGTATTGGTTTTTTTCTGTTATTATCCTCTGAAAGGCTGGATTCGTGGAAAGGTAATGTGTGAATTTGGTTTTGTCGTGGAATACTTTGGTTTCTCCATCTATGGTAATTGAGAGTTTGGCTGGGTATGTTTTTAAGTTAGATGGGTAGCATCAGACCATCAGACTGCATTAATCTTTTTCTTTTTCAGGAGTCAAGTAATCATTTATTTTCATTATACACCAGAGATATAATGAACATATTAAAAAGAAAAAAATGTGTATATACCAACACGTTTTTAATGTGTCTATGTTTATGGACTCCTCCATTCAGAAAACAGTAACATCATTTTCATTAAGCTCTGGCTCCTTTTCCATTAACCTAAGCTTAGGTTAGGGAAAATTAAGCTTTTACAATTATGTAACTAATTTTACTCAATACACAGTAATTCATTTTCCAAAGCCTCAATACAGAAGCTAACTTCTTGAAAATGGCTTAACACAAAGGACATACTTTACAAAGTAAACACTACTCTATGTGCTCTTAACAACTACCTGCATTGAAAATTTCTCTATGCAAGAATCAGAGGAGATTTACTTCTCTTTTTTATTTTCATTCTTTTTTTTTGAGTATGCCTTACAAGATTCTATCTAAACATTGTCAAGTATTATATCTTTAAACACAAGAAAATGATCATCTCCTCTAAGCATTTAATTTCTGCTATGCCTAATTCTTAAAACTCACAATTGCTACCCATCTAACTTAAAAACTGCACTGTAAGATGCAACAACTTATGGGTGGAAACAACTTAAAGGATCATGGGAGTGTATACAACAAGGGCTAGAAATGAAAGGTCACAAATGGAATGGCAGTCCCTTAACAGTGTACACTGCTGTGCCCTAAGTTCAATTATACCCATAAGCACAAAGTGTTAACTTGTCACTTAAGATAAATAACTCAACATCTTAGATTTGCAAAGATATATAATACTTCAAAACATAAAATACATCAGTTTGCATTAACAAGACACACGCAGGCCAAATGAAGTTTTACGTAACAGCTGAATGTCAAGATGCCAATTGTGTTGAGTAATCTTCAGAGAACTTGGAATATAGCATGCTTAGATTATGTTAGATGTCATCAATGTCTTCATCATCCTCTCCAATATCATCAAACATGATTTCATCATCATCCCCAGCACCAAATGTGTCCATTTCATTGATTTTGGCATGTTCTGGAAGTTCTCCATAGGCCTTCAGACTTCTTGCTTCATCTGGACTGTACTTTAATATTATATCAGCTTTGTTATCTTGATAGTCTCGTAGACCAATCAATATAATGTCTGAGGTATTTATCCAAACCTTTTTTCTCAACTTTCCTCTTATGTGGCACAGCCTCCTTACACCATCAAAACACATTGCTTCCAACCATCCACATCCCAGCATTTTGGTCACCTGAGCATACTCTTGCCCATATTCTTTAAACACCAACTCTCTTTTCTCAGATTCATTTTCATTTTTACCTCTGCGCCTGTTTTTGCCTCCTTTGCCTTTATTCTTTGGCATGATGGAAAAGGCAACCACAGGAGTCAAGTGAGGGACTCCTGGCAGACAGTGGCTGACAGTGGCTGTGACTCAGTTCCAAGAGCTACTACAGTCTTAGGATGGGTGCCAGGAAGTATCTAACAGTGGTAGATCTGAAAGCAACTAAGTATAGAAGATCCACAAGCCACAAAATGTCCCAGAGTACTGGCTTCTGATAGTTACAAAATAGTACTTCAGCTTCTGGCCTGGTGCTCAGGAAGTTGTAGTCTCCCCAGTAGTGACAAAATGCAGCAGGACTCCTTTATCTTTGCAGTTAATGCATTGACCTTAAAAAAATTAAATAAGTTTTCGTTTGAAATCTATTTGGGAAATAATTTTTATCAAAATTTCTGCACACAACGATGAATTGTATAGCTTTTAAAAAATTAGATATTCTCCTTATTTACATTTCAAATGTTATCCCCTTTCCTAGTTTCCCCTCCAAAAATCCCCTATTCTCTACCCTCCTACTGCTCCCTAAGCAACCTACTCCTGCTTACTGGCAAATGCATTCCCATCTACTGGAGCATAGAACCTTCACAGGACCAAGGGCCTCTCCTCCAATTGATGACTGACTCAGTTATCCTCTACTACATATGCTGCTAGAGCCACGAGTCCTTCCACGTGTTTTCTTTAATTTGTAATTTAGTCCCAGGGAGCTCTGGGGTTACTGGTTAGTTCATATTTCTGTTCCTCCAGGTAGCTGAATTGTATAGCTTAATAAAAAAATTGAAAATATCATTCTGAGGTATGTGGTTCTCTATTTTAAAAAAGCATTCTAAAACTTAATAGAACACTTAGTAGATTCAGATACCATTTTAATACATTTTTAAACAAGTTTAGAGTACCCAAAATTACAAGTTCATTGGTGTTCAGGCCTTTAATGTATCACAAGAACACTCAAAATGTGTACCATTGCACTTTAAATGGACATGCTTGAGCATAATAAAAACAATTTCAGGTCTGGACAGATTGCTCAGTGCATTCTCTTCCCAAAAACCAAACAGTGGTTCACAACTATTTGTAATGGGTACCTGACACCCTCTTTTGGTTCTTGCGTCTAGGACAGGTACAGTATGGTCATAGATATAAATTACTCTTAAAATTGTTTTTCAGTTCACAGAAGAATGAAAAATTGAAGAAAGTCACAGGTTGTGTTACTTAGATCCACTTTGGGACACAAAATAACACATGAAAGCAGTTGACACAGGCACATATGACAACTATATGAAGTCCTGGTGCATCCAGTGAAAACAGAAAAGCAAAGGCCAACCAGAAAATTCATCTCCATCTCCTAAGATGTGAGAAAGGCTTAGTAACAAGCCAACCAGCCAGAATACTACAAAACAAATTAACAACAACAACAACATCTCCAGAAACACTGTTGAGTTCATTTTCTGTTGGCCATCTCCTTCTGAGTTTGGGGCTTTCCCTTAAGAGTGGTTTTGTACATAGTGAGACCCCCTTGGAGAAATCAACTTTTCCTTTGGGAGCAGTTACTAGAGATAGTGTCAGGAACCAAACCAGGTCCTCTGCAAGAACAACCAATGCTCTGAACAACTGAACTATTTCTCCAGTTCCTATTTGCTAGTTTATACAAATGATGTTTAAAAACATACAAATGAAAGCTAACTGAAAGCTTTGTGTTCTCCAAGCCCAGCCTTTTTGAGACTTTATTTTTGGCCATTGCTATGGTGACCACAAGGCACACTCTACACCCCTGGTATTTTTCTTCTGTGCATCCATTTCAAATTCTACCTTCCTCCTTATAGTCCTATTAATCTATATCACAGTGCCTGAAGAAGACTCCAATATTGGCTACCTCTAGCACTTAGCATAACTCACTCTTACTTTTCTGGACATAGGCTAGGACCACACTAGTAAACATCATCTGTTGGTTCCAGTTTCATTTCTGTGGCTGCTGCTAAAATACTCCATCAAAACACAATTTCCAGGAGGCAGGGCTTATCTGGTTTACAAATCCAGGTTACAACCTACCAAGGGATGTCAAGGCAGAGAGTGAAATCCCAAAACAAGAGGGACGTGCTTTCTTGCAGAGAAGGAAGGAAGGAAGGAAGGAAGGAAGGAAGGAAGGAAGGAAGGAAGGAAGGAAGGAAGGAAGGAAGGAAGGAAGCTGGCAGTGAAGGCAACTCATGAAAGACCCCAGCTTCTGAGCAGCATAATCAAAAATGAAGCACACAAGACGTTCTAGACATGGTTGTGGCCAGGTTACCTCTGCTCCGCAGCTTATATCAATCCTCAAAGAAAAATGGAAAATATATGTTCTCCCAGATATATAACCAGAAACCAAATCCATGACCTACCTGGTGAGTACCATCTTCTTTGAAGGAAGACTAAGAGCCGTTAGAACGATGATTCTTTCTTTCTGGGATAGGGTTTTTGTGTACTCGAGGCTGTCCTGGAACTCTTTCTACAGAACAGATTGGCCTAGGTCGGATGTCCTCTTGCCTATGTCTCCCAAGGTAAAGGCAGCGAGATGAGACTACTGTGTCTCACCCTGGGCAGAGCTTGAGTATATATACATGTCCACAAAGTCCCGCCTCCACAGTTAGATGCAACTCTAATCCAACAAGGCCACAACTCCCAATAGTACCACACCCTGATCCAAGCATAATTCAATCACCACACCAAACAAGCAAAGAAACAAAAGGACACTTTTTAACTGGGCTTGGTAGCACACGCCTTTAATCCCAGAACTCAGGAGTCAGAGGCAGGTGGATATCTGAGTTCTAGGCCAATCTGGACACTTCTTACTGCCTACTGGTTTTCTTTGGTAATGAGAGACAAAACAGGCTACTGAGGACAAATTTAAAATGATGAATGTGGGAAATCAGAAACACATAGACCAAAACCTGTGATGTAGGGTTGACAGAAAGGGGATGATGCTGGAGAGTTGGCCCAGTGATTGTTAGCACTGAATGCCCTGGGACGGTCCGGAGTTCAAATCCCAAAAACCACATGGATGCCCACAGCCATCCATAAATAGTTCTGACGCTTCCTTGTGGTGTTTCTAAAGACAGTTCCAGTATAATTAGATATAACAATAAACAAAACCGATCAGAGCAGCAGAGGTCCTGAATTAAAATCCCAGCAACCACATGATGGCTCAAAACGATCAGTACAACTACAGTGTACTCATATACATAAAATAAATGAATTAATTAATCTTTAAAAAAAAAAGTAGCCAGGTGTGATGGCACACACCTTTAATCCCAGCACTCGGGAGGCAGAGGCAGGCAGGTTTCTGAGTTGGAGACCAGCCTGGTCTACAAAGTGAGTTCTAGGCACAAACAGGACTATACAGAGAAACCCTGTCTCAGAAAACCAAAAAAAAAAAAAAAAGGGTGTTTGGGGTGAGATGGCTATGTTTTCTTACAGTCAAGCCTCATTTTCCACAAAGCCATATCATATGGGATGCTTGTATCATGATGATCCCTCATTGTCCTCATAGGACTATGGTTATATAGAGATCAGCAATTTTACTTACAACACAATTAACAGAGTAGATCTGTAAAGCTGATTTGCTGTCACAGTGGGGAAAGGCTCTTGCTGCCATGCTTGACTACCGGAGTATTCTCATGGATGAAACAGAATATCTCAGGTTTTTCTCTGACCTTCACAGGGGTGTTTTGGTACTTTGCCAAAACACACAAAAACAAATACCCATACACTCATACACTACATGCAACAAATCTTATTTTATACTTTTATTATATATATAAAGGTGTTTTGTGTATATGTCCATCTGTAACCACATGCATGCTTGGTGACCATGGAGGCTAAAAGAGGGCATTGGACCCTCTGGGTACTGGAGTAGCACATGATTGTCTGCCACCATGTGGGTGGTGGGAATTATTGCTCTTAACTGGTCTCTTAAACCCAAAAATATATTATTTTTAAATGACTTATTGCAAACAATGCTTTCCTTTAATTATGTGGGATGTGGGTTTGATACCCTTGTGCTAGATTTTCATGAGTGCCCTAGTTCATCTGCCTCTAGAACTTAGCAAGTCACCTGAGTTTCAGCCCCTCCTCCCCAGCAACTTACAAAACATAGAAAGAACAAACCAAACCTTCAGAAGACCTAACTTCTCTCTGTCTCAGTTTTAAACCCTAGAAACTCAAAGTTGTAAGGAAGTTGAAGTGAGCTGACAGGGCTGAGGAGGAGGTTGCTCACTCCGTGCAGTACTCACTGCACAAGCAAGAACACTTGAATTCGATGCAATTCATTTCTGTAAAACTGGTGGATGTATTATCAACAAACCCCAACAGCATAGCTTCAGTGAGCTTTTATCAGTTCACTAGCATTGGTTCTTGGAAAAGCAGGTTTGACCAACACTGGACACCCAGAAAAACAAACACCACATGTTCTAGAGGAAGATGTAGGTGTTGGCTGGTGGGGCCACAAAGATCCACACAAAGAGAAAGACTGGATTCTCTGCCTGCAAAGATGCAGCCAACAGCAACTTTTTAGTCTGAATATGCTTGACTCAGGGTGTTGTAGTATTCTGAATTCTGGCCTTGTTAGAGTAGATGTGTCACCTTGGTCATGGACTTTTTAAGACCCTCATTCTAGCTGCCTGGAAGTCAGTATTCTGCTGGCAGCTTTCAGATGAAGATATAAAACTGTCAGCTCCTCCTGCACTTAGCCTGCCTGGATGCTACTATGTTCCTGCCTTAATAATAATGCACTGAACCTCTGAATATTGAAGCCAGTCCCAATGAAGTGTTATCCTTATAGAAGTTGCCTTGATTATGGTGTTTGCTCATGGCAGTCAAACCCCAGCCAAGTCAGAAGTTGGTACCAGGGAATGGGGTATTGCTCTGAAAGGTCTGAAAATGCTTCTCTTTGGGAGAATGTAGATATGAGGACTGTGGATTTGGAAAGCAGTGGAATGCTTAAAATGGGGCTTACTGGGCTATCTTAGTAGGAATATAGAAGACTCTGTTACTGAGAGTGATCTGAAATGTGCAGTCCTGGCCCAAGAGATTTCAGTGGAGAAGAACTTCAGTACGTGGCTTAGAGACTTTTTTGTAGCATTTTGGTGAACAGTATGGCTACTCTTTTTCCTAGTCTGAAAAGCCAGAATGAGACTAAGACTCAGAAATTCAGATTAATTGCATTGACAAAGGAGGTCTCAGAAATGCTCTTCATAGACTTTGTTCTCTGCTTATATCTCATGAAGAACATTTGGAATATGCATAACTAGCTTAGAAAGGAAAAGTATAAAATATATAGTATTAAACGGGGGGGGGGAGCGGGGAGCCACCAGGAAGTGAAATTGAGCTGAATACTGAGTTCAAGGATATTAAATTGAATTAAGGGAGTTGTGACCTTGTGGCAAGATGTGACACAATGAAATTTAGATCCAGTATGGTGGTGCATTGCTTTAATCCCAGGAGATAAAGCCAAGCAGATCTCTGAGGTCAAGGTCAGCCAGAGATAGAGCAAGTTTTATGTGAAGAAAAGCTTAAATCCAGGCATGTTTGTACACACCTTTAATCCCAGGAGACAGGCATGTAGATCTCTGAGTCAAGGTCAGTCTGCAGTCCAAGATCCAGGACAGTCAAGCTTAGGCAGGGAAGGAGTTTGACAAGAGGAAGCTGGTGATGTTGTAAGAGAACAAAGGGACCGTGTTCCAGCCCCTGCAAGCAGCAGAACTTGTCAGCTTTGGCCATGTGACTCTGGCTCTATATCCAAGAATAGGAGACTTGAGACAGCTATATCAGGGGTCTCACAAGACACAGCTATATCAGGGTTCTTTCAGCAAACACTTGCTAATGTATGCAATGGAGCCATCATTTGGAGGCTAATTATGGGATGGATCCCTGGATATGGCAGTCACTAGATGGTCCATCCTTTTGTCTCAGCTCCAAACTTTGTCTCTGTAACTCCTTCCAAGGGTGTTTTGTTCCCAATTCTAAGAATGGACAAAGTGTCCACACTTTGGTCTTCGTTCTTCTTCAGTTTCATGTGTTTTGCAAATTGTACCTTATATCCCTGGTATACTAAGTTTCTGGGCTAATATCCACTTATCAGTAAGAACATATCATTTGAGTTCTTTTGTGATTGTGTTACCTCACTCAGGATGATGCCCTCCAGGTCCATCCATTTCCCTAGGAATTTCATAAACTCATTCTTTTTAATAGCTGAGCAGTACTCCATTGTGTAAATGTACCACATTTTTTGTATCCATTTCTCTGTTGCAGGGCATCTCGGTTCTTTCCAGCTTCTGGCTATTATAAATAAGGCTGCTCTGAACATAGTGGAACATGAGTCCTACTTACTGGTTGGGACATCTTCTGGATATATTCCCAGGAGAGGTATTGCAGGATCCTCTGGTAGTATTATGTCCAATTTTCTGAGGAACCGCCAGACTGATTTCCAGAGTGGTTGTACAAGCTTGCAATCCCACCAACAATGGAGGAGTGATCCTCTTTCTCCACATCCTCACCAGCATCTGCTGTCACCTGAATTTTTGATCTTAGCCTTTCTTACTTGTGTGAGATGGAATCTCATTGTTGTTTTGATTTGCATTTCTCTGATGATTAAGGATGCTGAACATTTTTTTTAGGTGCTTCTCAGCCATTCGGTATTCCTCAGGTGAGACTTCTTTGTTTAGCTCTGAGCACCATTTTTAATGGGTTTATTTGATTTTCTGGAGTCCACCTTCTTGAGTTCTTTATATATATTGGATATTAGTCCCCTATCTGATTTAGGATAGGTAAAGATCCTTTCCCAATCTGTTGGTGGCCTTTTTGTCTTATTGACATTGTCTTTTGCCTTGCAGAAGCTTTACAGTTTCATGAGGTCCCATTTGTCAATTCTCAATCTTACAGCACAAGCCATTGCTGTTCTATTCAGGAATTTTTTTTTCCCCTGTGCCCATATCTTCAAGTCGTTTCCCCACTTTCTCCTCTATAAGTTTCAGTGTCTCTGGTTTTATGTGGAGTTCCTTGATCCACTTAGATTTGACCTTAGTACAAGGAGATAGGAATGGATGAATTCGCATTCTTCTAGGTGATAACAACCAGTTGTGCCAGCACCATTTGTTGAAAATGCTGTCTTTCTTCCACTGGATGGTTTTAGCTCCCTTGTCAAAGATCAAGTGACCATAGGTGTGTGGGTTCATTTCTGGGTCTTCAATTCTATTCCATTTGTCTACTTGTCTGTCACTATACCAGTACCATGCACTTTTTTTTATCACAATTGCTCTGTCGTAAAGCTTTAGGTCAGGCATGATGATTCCACCAGAGCATTTACTCATGGATAAATTTAGATTCTTAGAGTAGCTACAAGGAACAGAAACCCCAAGGCAATCTGATGTTGCTGTAGCACTTGAAGATAAATGAAGAACTCAGACTGTGCGACCTTAAGGTTCTCTGGACTCTGCTCTGAGAGATGTTTGAGCACCATGCTAATGTCATACCTGGTACAGTGCACATGGTCAAAAGCCTATAGCTGGGGAGGTCACAGGCCCTGGTGGGGAATCTGACCTAGTCAGCTCAGTCAGTCAACAGGGCCTCCAGGGAGGTAGTGAGGACTGAAAAACAAACGACAGTTAGGCAACACTATAACATGACTGAGTTCAAAACAGGTTTATTTTTTCCCAGTCTGCTTTTACACTATTCTAGGTACATGCAAAGAATAGGGTCAGTTCTTGGATCAAAGACAAATCAGTCTAACGAGGCAGAAACCAAAGTGATCAAAAAAGACAATAAACGAAGTCCTAGTACCTAGGATTTAATGATCAAGTACCTAGGATCTAATCAGGAATGTCACATATTCCTCTGTTGGGTTTACCTTGAGCTTTGTTTGAGCCCAAATGTAAATATTCTTATCTGAGCCTACTTCTTTGCCTAGCTGGGTGGTCCAGCCAGTTGATGATGTTCTTCTTATAGGGTTGCAATCACCCTCACTCCTCCAGTCCTTCCATCAGCTCCCCCAACAGGGTCCCTGAACTCAGTACAATGGTTGACTCCAGCATTCACATCTCTCTTTGTTATTTGCTGGTAGAACCTCCATATGAGCAGTCATACCAGGTTCCTGACAGCAAGTGCCTCTTGGCCCCTGCAACAGTGTGAGGTTTGGTGTCTGAAGACGGGATGGATATGGGGGGGAAGGGCAATCTCCACATGGTCCTTCCTTCAGCCACTGATCCATTTTTTACTCCTGTTTGTTTTTTGGACAGGAACATTTCTGGGTTAAATTTTTGAGATGGTGTTTGTTTGTTTGTTTATGAGCATCAATTTCTTTAGGTTAGGGAAGATTTTTCTATAATTTTCTTGAAGATGTTTGCTGGCCCTTTGAGTCGGAATCATCATTCTATTCTATACCTATTATTCTCAGGTTCAGTCTTTCCATTGTGTCCTGGATTTCTTGGGTGTTTTGAGTTAGGATCTTTTGACTTTTTGTATTTTCCTTTATTGTTGTGTTGTTTTTTCCTATGTCTTCTACACCTGAGATTCTCTCTTCAATCTCTTGTATTCTGTTGGTGATGCTTGCATCTGTGACTTCTGCTCTCTTTCCTAGGTTTTACATCTCCAAAAAGGGGAAAGGGGTGGTCTCCTTTTATGTTTTGTTTAATGTTCCAATTTCCACTTTTCAGTCCTGGATAATTTTGTTCAATTCCTTCACCTGTTTATGTTTTCCTGTATTTCTTTAAGGGATTTATGTCTTTCCTCTTCAAGGGCTTTTACTTGTTTACCTGTGTTCTCTTGTATTTCATTAAGGGAGTTATTTATGTCCTTTTTTTGTTGTTGTTGTTGTTGTTGGTTTTTAGAGACAGGGTTTCTCTGTATAGCCCTGGCTGTCCTGGAACTCACCCTGTAGACCAGGCTGGCCTGGAACTCAGAAATCCACCTGCCTCTGGCTCCCAAGTTCTGGGATTAAAGGCATGCACCACCACACCTGGCTTATTTATGTTCTTCTTAAAGTTCTCTATCATCTTCATGACATGAGATTTGAGATCTGAGTCCTGCTTTCTAAGTGTGTTGGGGTATCTAGTGCTTCCTGTGATGGGAGAACTGAATTCTGAGGTTGCCAAGTAGTTTTTGTTGCATATATTATTGTGATTGCCTCTCACCATCTGGTTATCTCTGGTGTTATCTGACTGGTGCCTGCCCCTCCTATGATCCTGTGACCCTGTGATCCCTGAAGAGACAGAACCCCTGGGGTGTTAAGTTGCTACTGGAGTGTTGGATAAGTAGGGTGGGATCCAGAGAAGTTGCTTTATCCCAGGTAAAGGTGCAAAACAGAAGTGACTCTGGTCTCTGGCTGGGCAGGATCCTGGAGGTCCCAGTTAAGGCAGGCATTGTGTATTTGTTTGCGGGGTGGGTGGTTAGGGTCTCACCTGTGATCCTGGATGTGTCAGAATACCTGGGGAATCTAGCTGCAACTGGGGTTAGGGCTGATTCGTTTGGGATTCAGAGTAGAAGTTCTGCTCCCAGCACAGTACTTAGGATAAGGGTCTTAAAGACCACTCCCACAGTGACACACTTACTCTAACAAGACCACATTTATAGCTGGGTGTGGTGGCGCATGTCTTTAATCCAAGCACTTGGGAGGCAGAGGAAGGTGGATCTCTGAGTTTGAGGCCAGCCTGGTCTACAAAGTGAGTTCCAGGACAGCCAGGGTTATATAGGGAAACCCTGTCAAAAAAAAAAAAAAAAAAAAAAAAAAACCCAAAAAGAAAAAAACCCAAAACCAAACCAAAACAACAAGAACAACAACAAAAACCAAGACCACATTTGCAAATAATGCCACTCCCTAGGCTAACCATATTCAGACCTTGACAGTTGCTGTTGGATGCTTCTTGGCAGGCAGACAATTCAGGATTTACCTGCCTGTGGATCTTTGAGAGCCCACCAGTCAACACAAGCAACTCCCTCTAGCACAGACACACTGGGCATGTGGCGTTTGTTGTTCTGGGTGCCCTCTGTTGGGCAAGTTTGCTTGTTCCAATAATCAATGCTAGTGAGCTGATTAGATAAAGCTCACCGAAGCTATGCTAGTGGGGTTTTCTTATATTACATCCATCTTTTTTTTTTCTTACATGAATTGCATTGAACTCAGGTCTTCCTGCTTGAGCAGTAAGTACTGCACTGAGTGAGCAACCTCCTCCTCAGTCCTGGTCAGCTCATTGCAACTTTCTCACAACTTTGATTTTCCAGTGAGCAAGACTGAGACAGAGAGAAGTTAGGCCTTCTGGCTTTTTTTTTAAGGGTTTTTTGTTTGTTTGATTGTTTTTGTTTTTTGTAAATTGCTGGGGACCAGGGCTGACATACAAACAACTTAGGTAATGACCATGAAAAACTTAGGCCCAGACAAGGTAGTACAGGCCTTTAATCTGAGGATTTTGAATTCAATGTTAGCCTAGGACAAAGCAAGTCCCAGGTCCATATATAGTGGCACACACCTTTAATCTAGACCACACCTTCTGCTAGAGACCTACATAAGGACATTGGAAGGAGGAAAACAAAATCCAGAACCAGATGAGTTATAGAAACTCATGAAAATCCAGCACAAGGGAACCAAACCCACAGTGTACATACTTAAAGGAAAGCATTGACTATGGCAAGTCATTTAAACATAAACTTTTTTTGGATTGAAGAGACCAGTCAAGAGCACTGACTACTCTTCCAGAGAACCTTTGTTCAATTCCTAGCACCCACATGGTGGCTCACAAACTTCTGCTACTATAGTACCCAGGGCATCCAATGCCCTCTTCTGGCCTCCTCAGGCATCAGACAGGCATGTGCTTACAGATGTACATGCAGACCAAAGCCAATATACATAAAAATACAATTATAAAATAAGTTTGGTTACACGTAGTGTGTATGTTTGTGTGATAGTGTGTGTGTTTGTGTGTGTAAACCTGACACAAAACCCGTGTGAAGGTCAGGGAACCACCTGAGAGAGCCTGTTTTCTCCATCTATCTATCTGAGACTGTACTTGGGTAGTCAAGCATGGCACCAAGAGTCTTTACCCACTGAGTCACCAAATCAGATTTACAAGAGCTACTTTCTTAACTTTGTTGTAGTAAGATTGCTGTTCTCTATATAACCATAGACATTGTGGAACATCATGGTACAAGCATCCCAAATGATATAGGCCTTCATGGAAAATGTGACTTGACTGTAAGAACACATATCCATCCTTTCCTTTCAATCCTACAACCCAGGTTTTGGTGTATACCTTTCTGATTTCCCACACTATAATGGGTATTTCTGGTTGTCAACTTGACTCTATCTGGAATGAACTACAATCCAGAATGGGAGGGCTCACCTGTGATCTAAATCTTCAGGCGAGAAGATACAACTTTCTGGCCTGGATCTTGGTGGCAGATATTGAGGTGTAATGGCCATGAAAATCTTAGGCCCAGGCAAGGTAGTACAGGCCTTTAATCCGAGGACTCTGAATTCAATGTCAGCCTGGGACAAAGCAAGTCCCAGGTCCATGCATAGTGGTACACACCTTTAATCTTGGCCACACCTTCTGCTAGAGACCTACATAAGGACATTGGAAGGAGGAAAACTAATACTTCTTCCACTGCTTGCAAGGATCGACTTGCCAGCATATCTGTTGGAACCTCCTTCTACAGAAGTCCAGTTGAAACAACTAGCCTCGTGGAACTGAGAAACTACTGAATTCTTGGACTTCTCATGCACAGCTGATGTTTGCTGGGTTATTTGGACCACAGACCGTAAGTCATCACAATAAATTTCATCAATATAAAGTTACATCATTTCTGAGTCTAGAGAATCCTGACTAAGAGACACATTATTTTACCATTGTCCTCAGTAGTCTCTTTTGTCTTTCATTATCATAGAAACGAAGTCTATCTCAAGACTTGTCCTTTAGTTTGTTTTGTTGGTGTGATGTGATAATTCTTGGTACAGGGGGTAGTACTATTTATCATGAAGTGTGGCCTTGTTAGAGGAAGTGTGTCACTGTGAATATGAGACTTTGAGGAAATCTATATATACAGAAGCTCTGCCCAGGGTGAGACACAGTAGTCTCTCCTTGCTGCCTTTGAACTGAGGTACAGAACTCTCAGCTCCTTCTCCAGCACCATGGATGCTGCTATGATGAAAATGAACTGAATCTCTGAAAGTGTAAGCTAGCTGCAACTAAATATTTTCCTTTATCAAAGTTGCCTTGGGGTGTGGGAGCAAGCAGGCTCTGGGGAGTAAGTGGTGACCTAAGTGAGTAGGGCCTGGGAGCAAGCAGGGACAGGAATGAGTGGGACCCAGAATGAGCAGAGGCTGGAGTGAGGAGAAATAAAGTGAAAAATAAAAGTAAAAGTTGGTTTGGTTGTTCTATCTTTTATAGTAATTGAAATCCTAACTAAGACAGCTGGTTTTGGTTTTTCCAGACAGGATTTCATTGTGTAGCCTTGGTCATCCTAGAACTAGCTCTGTAGACCACACTGGCCTTGAACTCACAGTCTGCCTCTGAGATTAAAGGCATATGCCACAACTGCCAGGATAAGAATTGTCTACTTGGTCCCCATGTGACTCCAATGCCTTTGATCCTAACACTTGAGAGGCAGACGCAAGTCTATATCTGATCAGGGCCAGTCTGGTCTATAGAGAGAGTTCCAGGGCAGCCAGGGCTACACAAAAAGAACCTCAGAAATTAAGAATTGTCTTTCTAATTTGTCTCAGTCCTCCTTGGGCTCGAAATCTTCTGCAGAATTAAATCTAAGCTCCTTGGTCTTAATTTCTAGCATCTTCTCTATTTGCCCTACTCCCACACTGAATTTTAAATCATTCATTCCTGAATCAAAGTTTAAGTAGAGGACTGTTAACAGAAATATTAACTGTAAGCACGGAGGGTGGCTTATAGAGGGGGATCAGCCAGACTTTCATCCTATTCAGTTCTCTTAGGCAGTACTAGGTTTAGCAGCCTTAAAGTGGAGTTGGATAATAGTATTAGCTTCACAAATTAAGGCTTTATTTTGCATTATCTCTACTGATATTGAGGGTACCTAAGGTCTTTTTCCAGTCCTATACCCTTCTTACAGCTTCCCATACTGGCATGGGGTCAAAGCTATGCCAAGTTCCTTTCTCCACTCACAGGAACATTCCTGAGTAAAAAATTCTCAGAAGAAAACCACAGAATGTACTGACTGATAGTCACCTGACCCTCTGGAATGTCCCAGGTAGAGTTCAAGTGGGTGTCATTCTTGGTAGCCAATAGATTTAAAGGTCAACATGCTTAGCCAATAAGAACTGTATTTTTGCTTATGTAACCTGTGCTCCTGAAATGTTTAAAAAAGATTTATTCATTATTTGTAAGTACACTCTAGCTATCTTCAGATGCACCAGAGGAGGGTGTCAGATCTCTTTACAGATGGTTTGAGCTACCATTTGGTTGCTGGAATTTGAACTTGGGACCTTCAGAAGAGCAGTCAGTGCTCATAACCACTGAGCCATCTCTCGAGCCCAAACCTCTTGTTTTGCATCGATCTGTGTTTCACTCGGGTGTCTTTAGGTACCACTGACCAAGGTTTGGGGTCTTTCAATATGGTAAACTCAGAGACCCTGTCTCCTGTAAAAATCTACAGATGTGAGCAATTTACTATGTTATGGGAGTTGTTGATGACTCAGCTAAACTACTTTCTCTCCCAGGCCCTTAATATACAGTCAGTGCTCTTCTACCCAGCACCATCACTTTCTTTCAGTCCTACATGCCAGGTTTTTGGTCTATGTCTTTTTGATTTCTTTGTAATGAATGATTTGAATTCATTATTTTAACAGTAGTCCTCAGTAGCCTCTTTTGTCTCTCATTACCATAGAAAACCAGAATGCAGTAAAAGGGTCCATTTGTTTGTTTGTTTGGTGTGGTGATTGAATTATGCTTGGAGCAGGGTGTGGTACTTTCTGGAAGTGTGGCCTTGTTGGATTACAGTTGCATCACTGTGGAGGCTGGGCTTTGGGGAAATGTACATATACTCAAGCTCTGCCAAGGGTGAGACACAGTAGTCTCATCTTGCTGCCTTCAACTTTCAAGGGTGAGACAAGCGATTATCTGATCTAGAAAAACCTAGTCTGTAGAAAGAGTTCCAGGGCAGCCTGGAGTACAGAAAAGCCCTGTCTCAGAAAGAAAGAATCCTCTTTCTTATTTGTGTCTTAGTCCTCCTTCAAAGAAGACGGTACTCAGCAGATAGGTTGTTGATTCAGGTTCTGGTTATGGAATGGTCTGGGAGTACATATAGTTTCCATTTTTCTATCAGATTTGTTCAAGCTCGGAAGCAGAGGTAATCAGGCCACAACAATGTCTAGGACCTCTTCCAGGCTTCCTTGGCAACTAGGATGCTCAGAAGCTGGGTTCTTTAATGAGGTGCATTTTCCTGCCTACTTACCTCCCTCCTCATTTCTATGCCAGAAAGCAAGTCCCTCTTTCCTTTGATTGTGTGTGGGATTTCACTAGCTGCCTTTACATCTCTTGGGGGGTTGTAACTTGGAATTGTAAGTCTGTTAGGCTCCTCCTCCTGGAAATTCTGTTTTATCAGAATATTTTAACAGCCACAGAAATGAAACCAACAGATAATGATTACTAGTGTGGTACTTGCCTTGATACAGAAAAATAAGAGTGAGTTGTGCTGACTATGTGTTAGAAGTAGCAAGTATTCGATTCTACTTAAAGCACTATGATATAGATTAGTAGGACTATGAGGGGAATGGTAGAATTTGAAAAGGATGCACGCAAGAAGAACATCAGGGGTGCAGTGTATATTGTATGTGGTAATCATAGCAATGTGGAAAAGTGAAGTCTCAAAACGGCCCAGCATGGCAAATACAAAGCTTTCATTTCTATGATTTTAAATGTCATTCATAAAAACTAGCAAATATGGGCTGGACCGAGATCAGCACCACAGTCTCCCAAGCCCTTAATATCCTAAGAACATTTGGATCATGGAAATTAGGAATTGTTGTCCTGCCTTGTGTATCTATCTATCTATCTATCTATCTATCTACCTACCTACCTACCTATCTATCTATCTATCTATCTATCTACCTATCGAGGAGGGCAGAGGGTGGGTGGTAGGGGAGTAGGGGAGTACTATTTTTTTTGTTGTTGTTGTTGTTATTAGAAAGATGGACAAGTAGGAAAGAAAGTAGGTTCCTCTACTTGTGGGCTTTCTCTAGCTGCCCTGACATCCCTTTGGTGGCTTGTAACCTTAAATTGTAAGCCAAATAAGTCCCTCCTCCTTTAAATCTTTTTTTTTTTTTGGTTTGAGTATTTTAACAGCAGCAATGGAAGTGTAACTAGAACCAGCAGATAATGCTTACTTCTGTGGTACAGAAAAATTAGTGAGTTATGCTGACTAAGGGTTCCAGGTAGCAAACATTCAAGACTTCTTCAGGCACTGTGATATAGATTAGTAGGACCATGAGGGGAAAGGTTGAACTTGAAATGAATGCACACTAGGAAAACACCAGGGTATTGTGTGTATTGTGTTCTTATTGTAGCAATGAGGGAAAGTGTGGACACAAAACGGCCAGCCTTGGGAACAACAATGCGTTCAGTTAGCTTTCATTTATATGTTTTTAAATGTCCTTTATAAAACTATCAACTATGGCCTGGAGGAATAGCTCAGTGGTTCATAGCATTAGCTGCTCTTGCAGAGGAACTTGTTTGTTTCCCAGCACCCACATGGCAGCTCCCAACCATCGGTGACTAAAATTTAGGAATCTGACACCCTCTTCCAGTCTCTGAAGGCACCAGGCATGTATGTGGTACACAGACATACATCCAGACAAAGCACTCATACACATAAAGATGAAATGAGCCTACTTTTATTTAAAACTGCAAACAAACAATGAAAATATTAGTTTGATGTTTATTTGTTTTTCTCTCATTTTGCTTTGCCTTTTAGGTTCATGAACTGTCCTAGCAAATGAATCTACCCTAAAGAGGGGAGGAAGGTGATCCTTCCCAGTGGCTGCACCTCTATAAGAGGGTTTAAAAGTTCCACAGTCTTTATATATTAAAAGTTCAACTGGGGTTCGGCATTGGAGCTGCAAGTTGCTCCATCCATAAATTCGAGGACATTGGAGCTCCAGCCACAATGATTGAGGTGGTTTGCAATGACCGTCTAGGAAAGAAAGTCCGAGTGAAGTGCAACACCGATGATACCATTGGTGGCTTGAAGAAACTGATAGCGGCTCAAACTGGCACCCGCTTGAATAAGATCATTCTTAAAAAGTGGTACACGATTTATAAGGACCACGTGTCTCTGGGAGACTATGAAATCCATGATGGGATGAACCTGGAGCTTTATTACCAGTAGAGCGGAATTCTTCCTCCTCCTTGCCCCACTCTACCCTGCCTTCCTATCCCACCCTCATTTGAAACTTCTATAGATGGTCATTTTTCATAGTTTACATGAATAAAACCTTTGACGCTGTCAAAAAAAAGTTCCTTCCCTTTAAAATATCCAATATCTTTTAAATTCAAAGTCTCTTAACTGTGGGCTCCACTAAAATGCCTTCTTACTTCAAGAGGGAAACATGTCAGGGCACAGTCACAATTAAAAGCACAATCAAACTCCAACCATCCAATGACTGGGATTCACTCAGGATCTTGTAGGTTCCTCCAAGAGCTTGGGTCACCTCTCCAGCTCTGCCCTTTGTAGCTCTGCCCTTTGATACCTCCAGTCAGCACAAAGACCTGCTGAATGTGGACCTGGCTACCTTGCAGACCCAGAGTAACTAGCTGTGTGGCCTCATCTCAAGAATCATTCACAACTTCTAGGCTCCAGCTGCCTGTCCTCCACTGCTGCTGCTGTTTCTTGGTGTTCATCTCATGTACAAACACAGCATATGTGTAAGATCCCAATATATCCATCAAAGGGGAAGACCTCAAAGTGTTATACAATACCTTATAATACCACTGCATATATGGCTGGCTTCTGATGAAAGACTTCACATGGGTCATATCTTGACAAACTGGATGAAGCACTTTCCATTGCTGATCAGAAGGTTGGTCTTTTAGTTTGCTGAATGTTCTTGCATCTGTGAGTCCACATCAATTTACCTCAGGCCCAGAGGGACACTGACATGTGTGTGTATGTTGATGGCAAAATGGTCTAGCAGCTAAAGAAGTGTGAGGAGGTGAAGCCGCTGAAGCTGCATAAGGAGTTCCAGGGCTTAGAGGAAGTGATGGAGAAGAATACCAGAGAAGCCCTGTACCATCAGATGCTGAAAGTTGAGCATGGGGTGAGGGCCCAGATTCTCAACCTAAAGCTAGGAGAGGCAGAGCAGCAGGGAATGAATCAGGAAGAACAGGAACAGATCCAGAAGGAGGAAGGCCAGGTCCATCTGCACAGCCTGTAGCCCCTGCAAGAGGAGGCCCCACAGTTCATCCAGCAGGTGGACACCTCCAGTCAGCACAAACACCTGGTGAATGTGGACCTGGCTAACATGCTGATCCAGAGTAACTAGCAGTGTGGCCTCATCTCAAGAATCATTCACAAAACCTTAGAGAGTTGCTATCCCCCAGCAGAGAATCAAGCTGAGGATGGGCTGGCCCTGTAGGAAATGTAGGACCTCCTCTTGAATTTGGAGCAGGAGATCACCAGAATCTCTGAAATGGAAAAGGAGGAGGAGGTGGTGGTGGGAGAGGAGGAGCAGGAGCAGGAGAAGGAAGAGGAAGAGGAAGAGAAGGAGGCAGCCCAGGAGTTACAGGTGCAGCATGGGACAGGGGCTCCAGGCCAGACCTCTGTACCCAGTCCAAGCCCAGCAGAGAAGACCTGCAGGGGAAGGTACAAGATTATAAGATGAAGTTTTATCAAAACTTAGCATGTTTCTGCCAAATGTTTGTTGGTCTTTGCCGACTTGAATATCAGTAAGGAATATCAGACCAAAAAGATAAAGATGGACTTGCAGAAGCATCCACCATCCCAGTAAGCCATATCTCCAGCATCACAGGTTCAAAGTAAAGGAGGTCTTTGACAACATCCATAGCCTGCTCACTGGAAAGCCTGTCCAATCATGTGGGCATTCTGTGTCTGTCACTCTTATCCCTAAGGAACTTGATTTTGTCCAGTACAAACTGGCAGAGAAATTTGTGAAAGAAGGGAGGAGGAAGTGGGCTCTCACCATGAAGCAGCATTCTCCATTGCAGTGGTGGCATCTGGTATCTGGATGCTCCACCCCTGGTACACCCACTCCAGTAGTGACTTGCATGACAGTCCTAGAAACCTGGACACAGTCCCGAGGTGAAAAGTTCAGGGAAACAGTTTCCTGGAACTGTGGCATCCCATATAATGAATGCTCCAAACTTGTCCTTGCGAATGGATCTGTGTGCTCTCTTTCAGGATTGTTATGTTATAGGTGTCTCCAAGCAATGATTTGCCAAATACCTAAGAAAAATCAAACTTTGCTTACTGGACTTCACCAATGCCCTAGGTAGTCCTTGAGCTGACACTGGGCTTGGAATTCAGTAAGAATATTACCTATTCAGTAACATTCAAATTTTCTCTAGTATTCTAAGAGAGATAGTGAGAGAAATCAGGCATTACTATCTGCCGCAGACCTTTTGGGTCCCTGTGTCTGCGTGGAACGGGGTCTCTCGACGTGGGTGGGCAAAGCATGGATGAATGACAGACAGACACACACGCAGGAGAGTTTGTGTGGAATCTGAATGTAATTTTACAACTGAGCATCAGACTTTTTATGCAGAGGACAATAAGGAAGTTGGGTGACATATTCGCAAGGTACAATTGAGGTAACTGGAATCTTACAGAAAACAGAGGAATGCAAACACAAAAGGTCTAAAGGGAACCACCCAGGATAGAATACATTGACAACAGCTGGGATCAACAAGGGCTCCACCTAAAATTCACTAACCTCAGAAGCCAGGGTCAAGGGCTTCACATCCTTGCCATAGTTCCTATTTAGTCCCTTGTATAGTCCACCTTCCCCTTAGGCCATTGTAAATACGTGTGTATGGGTGTAACTGTTATAGTATCTATTCTGGTTTCTCCATTGGTCTGAAACTTCCTTCTTTTTAAGTGATGGTAAATTTCTGTGTAAGGAAGTGACTTAGCTTTTACAATCTTGCTGAATTCTAAACCCTTGATCTTGGTCAAGGATGCCCTTGGAGTGTTGGAACACTGGCGGAAGGCTTTAGCCATGTCAGAGCACTTATAGGAAAATACTGAAAGAGAGCACGTGGATCCATACTCTAGACTAGCGTGGTACTGGAACTCGGGAATGAAAAATTAATGTATGGGTAGAGAACACTAGCCTCCAGGAGGAGAGCTTCCTTAAAACTCTTTTGCCTCATGAGTGACTTTTAAGCCTTTCGGCTTGTCCAGTTGACTCGACCAGAGAGTGTAGCAACTATCTTCTACATACTTAGAAATCTCAGGGCAAGCTTAGCAACGTAAGTTTAGAATTCTTATTGTAGTATGTATGCCAGACTACATTACTTATTAGTAGAAAGTCTTCCCACACAATCACTTAGAAAAAAAAGCTGAGTCACTCCCATATACAGGAATTTACAATGGTTTAGGAAGTAGTAGTAGGCTGTGGTTTGAGGAGAAACTAGAGTATTGCATTATTCATGAGAATGTTAGCTAGAGTGGAACTCCCTAATTAGAACTATGGCTTGGACATGAAAGCCCTTGGCCTGGAAGTGCAAAGATCTCACACCTGGCTTCTAAGAATATAGCTGACCTTAGATAGAGCTGACTATGTCTCAGTTGTTTTATTGCCCAGTTCCTGACAGCCTTTATGTTTGCATTCCTCTGTTTTGTGTAAGAGTCATTAAGCATCCGGTAACCTCATTGTACATTGCCAATGTGTCACCTAACTTCTCTATTTTCTTCTGTATTAAAAGTTTGATGCCTGATTTGACAAATTACATCCAGATACACACTCTCTCTGTGTCTGTCATCTGCACCAACTCCTTGCTTGCCTTTAACCACCGGAACCCGAGTTTTGCCTGTGGATTGAGGACCCAAGTGAGATCTGTGTGCGGCACACCCCAAACTGGGAGACCTCATTTTTTCTCATCTCCACAAGAAATGTCCATACTCTGCTCCTTTCTACCCAGCTTTCAAGGAAGGGATGACTCTGGAGGATTCTCAAAGGATACTTGTCTACCAAGTGATGGATTCTAAGATTGAACAAAAGGACAACTTTCTAAAACACATGTATGGGGTGATCCATTTGTATGCCACCATCATCCAACTACAGTGGCCCTTTGGAAACCAGCAGGAGTCTCACAATCATGGCTTGTATCATGGCTGGCACTGGTTGGCACAGATCTTAAACATGGATCCTCTATCAGATGTGAAAGCTTGAGCAATCCCCGTAAAAAAAAATGCAAAATATTTGTACTCCAAGACCATTCCATAACCAGAAACTGAATCAACAACCTACCTGGTGAGTACCATCTTCTTTGAAGGAGGAGTAAGACACAAGTAAGAAAGATCATTATTTCTTTCTGAGATAGGGCTTTTCTGTGTACTCCAGGCTGCCCTGGAACTCTTTCTACAGACTAGGATTTTCTATATCAGATAACTGCTTGCCTCACTCTCCCAATTCAAAGGCAGAAAATGAGATTACTGTATCTCACCTTTGGCAGAGCCTGAGTATACATACATTTCCCCAAAGCCCTGCCTCCACAGTGATGCATGTTTAATCCAACAAGACCACACCTTCCCATAGTACCACATCCTGCTCCAAGCATAAGTCAATCACCAAACCAAACAAAAGGAAACTTTTTACTGCATTCTGGTTTTCTATGGTACAATATTAAAATAATGAATGTGAGAAATCAGAAAGGCATAGACCAAAACCTGGGGTGTAGGATCATAAAAAAGTGATGGGGCTGGATAGAAGAGCACTAACTGCTCTTCCAAAGGTCCAGAGTTCAAATCCCAGACATCACATGGATGCTCACAACAACCAATAAAGGTATCTGACAACCTATTCTGGCACCTGAGGACAACTACGTCTGACTGGAGCTAGCAGGACCAAGCCAGAGCTATCAGAGGTCCTGAATTCATATTACCAGCAACCACATCATGGTTCACAATCATCAGTACAACTACAGTGTACTCATATACGTTAAATAAATAAATTGATCTTTTTAAAAAAAAAAAGGATGGATATGTTCTTCATTCAAGTCACATTTTCCACAAAGACATATCATAAGTCATGCTTGTACTATGATGATTCTTCATTGTGCTATGGTTATGTAGAGAACAGCAATTATACTAGAAAATAATTAAGAGAGTAGTTTTGTAAAACTGATTGAATGTCACAGTGGGTATAGGCTCTTGCTGCCATGCTTGACTACCTTGAGTACTGTCTCAAAGAAATGGAATCTCTCAGGTTGTTCTCTGACATTCACACAGCTGTATTTGTTTTATACAAACACACAAACATGTTACCCATACACTCATGTACTAAATGTAACAAAACGTAGTTTACAATTTTATTATATATATAAAGGTGTTTTTGTCTTCCAGTACATCTGTAACAACATGTATCCCTGGTACCAAGGAAGCAAGATAGGGCATTGAACCCACTTCATACTAGAGTAGCAGATTTTTGAGGCACCATGTGTGTGTCAGGAATTAGTGCTCCTAAGTGGTCTCTTCAACCTAATGAACTTTATTTTTAAATGAATTATCACAGGCCATGATTTTGTTTAGTTATTTGGGGTGTGGGTTTGGTTCTATTTTGTTGGCTTTTCATTTGTTTCCCTATGTTATCTGGTTCTGGAACATAGCAAGTTACCTAAGTTGTCTATGTTTCAGCCCCCTACACCCAAAATTTGCAGGAAAATACAAATAAACAGCAACAAAAAAAAATCAGAAGACCTAACTTCTCTCTATCTCATCTTTAAAACCTGGAAACTTGAAGTTATTAGGAAGTTGAAGTGAGATGACAAGGGCTGAGAAGGATGTTGCTTACTCCATATAGTACTTATTGCTCATGCAGGAAGTCATCTGTCAAAGTCATCTCATTATGAGGAACACAAATACACATATAAAACCTTTGCTGTCTTTGGAGCAGAAATAAGAAACAACCAGAAAGTGGTATTCATGAAAAGGAACTCTCTATGACACCCAAAACACAATTCCAGTCATTTCTCTCTATCAGGAAGAAAGGAGAAACAACTAAAAGTGGTGCACACACACAAGAAAAGAACCAGATTGGTGGCCATCTCTCGGCTCCCCTGAGACCACACCCACCTCAGACAAGGACTCAGGACATCTCTTGGCCCCAATGTAGCCATGGATACCTCTAACTGCAATTGGCCACAGATACAAAATCAAGGCCTTCTTCCTACACAGGTGGATGCCTCAACTTCCTGAGCCATGCCCAATTAAACTGAAACTCAGAATGTCTCTTGGCAAAACTCTCACCATAGATGGAGAAACCAAAGTATTCCATGGCAAAACCAAATTCACACAATATCTTTCCACAAATCCAGCCCTTCAAAGGATAATAAAGGGAAAACTCCAAAACAAGGAGGGAAATTACTCCCTAGAAAAAAGCAAGAAAGTAATCCTTCAACAAACCTAAAAGAAGATAGCCACAAAAACAAAATCCCATTTATAACAACAAAAACAACAGGAAGCAACAATTACTTTTTCTTAATATCTCTGAATATTAATGGACTCAATTCTCCAATAAAAAGACATAGATTAACAGACTACTACATAAACAGGACCCAACATTTTGCTGCATACAGGAAACCCACTTCAGGGAAAAATACAGACACTACTTCAGAGTAAAAGGCTGAAAAATAACTTTCCAAGCAATTGTCTGAAGAAACAAGCTGGAGTAGCCATTTTTTTTTTTTTTTTTTTTTTTGCCATCAATAAGAACTTTACTTATCTTAAAAAAATCCAAATGCTGGCATTGTCCAGAAAATTTTAACCGGTTTATTTATAATTGTTATAAAGTTGAACTGTTGAAATGTATTCACTGAAACATTTTGCTTGCATTAATGCTTTACATCTTGCATTTATATTAAAAATTCACACACAAATGAACGTGGAGAAACGCCAATACCTGATTCTGTCCCCTATGTTTCCACTCATAATCATATACTTAGGTACCTTTGACCCCATGGAAAAAATATCTAACATTCAGAACTATTGATAACAGGAAGAAGAGGAAAAAAAATTTTTTTGAGAATGAAATGTTTCCCCTCATAGTGGACTCTTACGCACGTTCTCCGTGTATTCAGTGTGCTAGCTGGATATCTTTTGGCATAATTGTGACACGTTTGGCATGGATAGCACACAGATTGGTATCTTCAAAAAGGCCAACCAGATAGGCCTCACTTGCCTCCTGCAAAGCACCAATAGCTGCATTCTGGAAGCACAGATCTGTTTTGAAGTCCCGAGCAATTTCTCACACCAGACGGTGAAAGGGGAGCTTGCAGATCAGAAGTTCAGTGGATTTCCTATAGTGTCTGATTTCACCGAGTGCCACAGTACCAGGCCTGTAACGATGAGGTTTTTTTCACCCCTGTAGTAGAGGGCGCACTCTTGCTAGCGGCTTTTGTAGCCAGTTGTTTCCTGGGTGCTTTAACACCGGTGGATTTGCGGGCAGTCTGCTTTGTATGAGCCATGGTATGGACACCTCCTTACTTACCCGAATTCTCCTTCAGCTGGAGCTCAGCAAGCAAGAGGCAGCACTGGCGTTGGAGAGCATCGGTGTGGCGAAGTTTGCAAACACCTGAAGTATCCATTCTAATATCGAATAAAATTGATTTCCAATCCAAAGTTATAAAAAAATACAAGGAGGGGCACTTCATATTCATCAAAGGTAAAATCTTCCAGGAGGAACTCTCAATTCTGAATATCTATGCTTCAAATGCAAGGGCAGACACATTCATTAAAGAAACATTAGTAAAGCTCAAAGCACACATTGCAAAGACCAAAGTGTGGATACTTTCTTCCTTCTTAGAATGAGAAACAAAATACCCATGGAAGGAGTTACAGAGACAAAGTTTGGAGCTGAGACTGAAGAAAGGACCATCAAGAGACTGCCCCACCCGGGGATCCATCACATAAACAACCACGAAACCCAGACACTATTGCATATGCCAGCAAGATTTTGCTGACAGGGTCCTGATATAGTTGTCTCCTGAGAGGCTCTGCCAATGCCTGACAAATACAGAAGTGGATGCTCACAGTCATCTATTGGAAGGAACACAGGGCCCCTAATGAAGGAGCTAGAGAAAGTACCCAAGGACCTAAAGGGGTCTACAACCCTATAGGAGGATCAACAATTCGAACTAACCAGTATCCCCCAAAGCTTATGTCTCTAGTTGCATATGTAGCAGAGGATGGCCTAGTCAGCCATCAATTGGAGGAGAAGCCCTTGGTCTTGTGAAGATTATATGCCCCAGTACAGGGGAATGCCAGGGCCAAGAACTGGGAGTGGGTGGGTTGGAGAGCAGGGTTTGGGGAGGGTATAGAGGACTTTTGTTTTAGCATTTGAAAGGTAAATGAAGAAAATATTTAACAATAATAAAAAGAGTTGTCCTGGTCATAGTGTCTCTTTACAGCAATAGAATCCATAGCTAAGACAGACTGTAAAGGAGTGGCCTCAGATATCAGAAGGCTGCCTTCTGAGCCACAAAATACTAGGTAGTAATGAAGATTATCAAAGTAAATGGCAGGGCTCAGAGCAAGGGGTTAATTGCCAGTGTTCCAAAGGAATAATGAAATCTGGGAACGAATGGGGTCTGGAGTTCCCACAGAATTTTAAATAGGAAATATCAGTGTTAGCAAGGAAGCAGCCAGCCAATAGCAATGCTTCTCTCCTATTACCCCACACAAAGAACAGCTCAGTCCAAAGGGGCTGCAGGATCAAATCTCAAAGCCATGGATAGTCAAAACTTGATATTTGACATTTCAGAATACTTTTGGCTAACTTAATAATAAAAATTTGTGTAATGCTTTGTAAGTATCTTAGTAAGGGTTATGCTGCCTTGAACAGATATCAGGACCAAGTCAACACTTACAAAGATGACATTTAGATGGGGCTGGGTCATAGTTTCAGCAGTTCAGTCCATTATCATCAAGGCAGGGGAATGGCAGTGTCCAAGCAGAAATGGGGCTGGAGGAGCTGAGAGTTCTACATCTTGTTCTGAATGCAGTTAGCCGAAGACTCACTTCAGGTAGATAGGATGAGGGTATTAAAGCCTAAGCTCACAGTGACACACCTATTCCAACAAGGCTACAATGCCTAAAAGTGCTACTACCTATTAACCATGGCCATATCTAATCATACCATAATAAAAAAGTACATTTACTATAACTTCCTAAGCCCACATAGCCTATAGCAGTCTTAACAATGTTAAAAGTCCAAAGTTCAAGGTTTCTTCTCAGTTTCATCCAATGACATAACTGTAATCCTCAAAGCAAGACAGGAAGTCAGCTGCGCAAACTCAAAACTCTGCATCTCCATGTATAATGTCAAAGCTGTGCTCAGATCTACTCCTGTATTGGCTTGATTGACTGCATCAAACTTCTTTCCCCTGGGCTGGTTCTATACCCTGTCAGCCGTTTTCCTAAGCAGATACCCCATGGCCCTGGCATCATGAACATCTTAGGGTCTCCAATGCAATTTCAATGTTATACCTTGTTTCAATGACTGAGATCCTCACATGATCTTCTGGCCAACTCCAAAGGCCTGGCAT
The DNA here is from genome assembly GCF_000001635.26 of Mus musculus. Lineage (NCBI taxonomy): Eukaryota > Metazoa > Chordata > Mammalia > Rodentia > Muridae > Mus > Mus musculus. The sequence goes on along the minus strand of NC_000078.6, from coordinate 87,986,114 downwards.
CACTTCACCAGCTCTGCCTGTTATAGCATCTTAAGCTCAGGTTGATTCACTCCACCACTGCTGCTGTTAATGATGATCATCCCATAGTAATGGCATCTCCAATTCACCGGGGTCTTCAGCAGCAACAAGGCTTAACACATAGTCTCTCACAGGCTGTACTCAAGGTGCCAAGTCTCTAATCCTTTGCATTACCCCATAAGTCCTGAGACATCAACAGTAACTCAGGATGCACTTTCACCAATGTCCTTCCATGATCTCACACAGTCCCAAGGCTCAGCTGTTCTTCATGATCTCAAAACCAGTATCACCTGGGTGACTCTTGCTCATTAACAAGTACAGCTGCATTACAAGGTAAAACATTGCCTATCTCTGGAACACAGCTTCTTTGTGCACTCAGAATATACATCCCAGAAGATTTTGAGATACCAAATCTTTTAAGTTCAGACTCCATTTTAAAGAACCTGACTTAAGTTTGAAGTCAGGTAAACTAACAGGCTGTTACCTAGCATTAGTTTCCAAGTTTCTCCCTGTCTTAGTCAGAGTTTCTATTCCTGCACAAACATCATGACCAAGAAGCAAGTTGGGGAGGAAAGGGTTTATTCGGCTCACACTTCCATATTGCTGTTCATTACCAAGGAAGTCAGGACTGGAACTCAAGCAGGTCAGAAAGCAGGATCTGATGCAGAAGCCATGGAGGGATGTTCTTTTCTGACTTGTGTCCCTTGGCATGTACAGCTTGCTTTCTTATAAAACCCAAGACTCCCAGTCCAGGGATGGTCCCACCCACAAAGGGCCTTCCCCCTTGATCACTGATTGAGAAAATGCCTTACAGCAGGATCTCATGTAGGCATTTCCTCAACTGAAGCTCCTTTCTCTGTGATAACTCCAGCTATGTCAAGTTGACACAAATCTAGCCAGTATACTCCCCAACAAAACCTGAGCCTAGCTCCACTCTCTAGGCTAATCCCCAACCAGACCAGTTTCTTCAGGTTACACCCAAATGACCAGCATCTCCAGGTTAATCCTACAACAATACTCCACCCCCTGCTTAACAACCACTAATGCGGAGTGATGCAGAAATTAAGTTTATAATATGACTGCCAGCACCAGCCAATTATGTTAAAGGCCACAGTGTCTTTGTAATAAGATTCTTGAACATGTATCCTCAGTTTGCTGCTTACTACTAAGCCTTGCCCAGACAGACATTTGATTTTCCCCCCACCCCCACCAAATCATTCTGTGTGACAGTTGTGTTATTGGGGTGTGGGTGAGCTAGCTCAAATAGAATAAAGACCCTGCTGTTAGTTGCATCAGATCAGGTCCTGATTTGGGCCACTAACAATTCCCTGGCATTATATTTTGTTACATTGGCTGGGAAGTTGCACATGACACACAGGACTACTTATCTGGAGGGTCTTGAAGGCGGCAAAACTAGTCTAGATATTTCTGTTTTTATGTTTGTAACATTGCATAAAACTTCCTGCTTCTTGCCTATCTGATCCCCGAATTTCTCTAAGCTTTCTCTGAGATCTGCAGACCAGAACAGAAGCAAGCTTGTGTAAAGATAAATGTGGAACTCTTCCAGCTATGTTGAGATGATTTATTTGTGTGGAACCTGGTGGCTTGTGTTGGCGTGGTAATTCTTCTAAGTTTGAAGCCATGCTGAGGAATTTGTCTGAGTGCCAGAAGTTTTCTATGTGATCTGAACAGGTGAGTACTTGTGCAGTGATTTGTGTGGTGCCAAATTTCTCTGAGTGTTAGAAACTTTCTATGAGATCTACTGAGCAGAACAAAAATTGTGTAAAGAGAAATGACTTATGTTGTTAAGGTACTTTTCCCAGGTCTGAGTAAACATTAGTACTCCAAGTTGTCTCATGAGGAGCACCACCTTATGGTTGTTCTTATTACTGCATGCTGCATCATTTTTTTTTCCCATGTCTGAGTGGTACTACATCCATCTTCTCTGAGCACCACCTTCTGGTTTGTTCTTGTTACTTCAGGCTATATCTTTTAATGGTTTTGGTTAGTTTTTTTTTCCTGGTTGTGCCTTTTTCTGTTCACTAATTCTAAATGTTGCCACATCTTTCTAGGAACAAGACCTTGAATTTGTTCTGTGGTTGATTTAAGCTTAGGACAGACATGTCTGGGAGCCTTGGCAATGGTGGAGCTGGGAGACACTGTTAGTACCAGTTTGGGTCGGCATGACTCAGAGAACTAAAAGGTTCACCCATCTAGAAACAATTCCTTGATTTTGTACCTGTGGCCAGTTGCAGTTAGAGATAGACATATCTGTGAGTGTGGCTACTGCAGATAGAGGAAATGTCCTGATTCTTGGTCTGGGGTGGACTTATTTTTATGGGAGTAGAGAGATGCCCACCAGTCTGGTTCTTTTCTTTTGTTTGTTCACCACTTTTGGCTGTTTCTCATTTCTACTTGATAGAGAGAAATGGTTGGACTTGTGTTTTGGGTGTCATCAAAAGGTCTATTTCATGAGCAACATTTTCTGATTGTTTCTTGTTCCTGCTCCACAGACAGGGAAGGTTTTATTTGTATTTTTGTGTTGCTCATAGTGAGATGACTTTGACAAGATAACTTTGAGGAAATGTCTTTGTCAGATGACTCTGATGATGTAACCTTGATGAGGTGAATTTGATGAGATGACTTTGATGATTTAACTTTGAGTTTGTCAGACTTATTAACAGGCTATGTCTACCACATTCTACCAGTTCGATTACACATATAGCGCCCCCCCCCACACACACACACACATGTTCGCTTTCCTCTGACTCACCCAGACTGGCATTTTAACCCCATTGAAGGAAATAGGGGACACTTGGTCTACCATTTGGCTCTGCTGGCAGGTCTCAAGGCAGCCACAAGACAGACCACATCTTTGGACAGAGTATATGACATTAGGCAGCAAGAAAATAAATGCCTTACAGCTTTTTTTTAGAGAGGGCCATAGAGACATTTCAACAACACAGTCCCATGGACCCTGAATCACTGGAAGTAAAAGTAGCAGTCACTCTAGTTTTCATTATCCAGACAGCACCAGATATTAAGAAAAATCTACAGACAGTTGAGAGGTTATGCAAAAAGAGTCTGAGGGACTTAGTGATAGTGGTAGAGAGAGTATTTAATAGAAGAGAGACTACACAAGAGAAGCAGATAAAAAGACAAAAGCAACAGACTTGAGAACACGCAAAGATCCTGTTGGCAGTCATAGACAAATCAGAAGATTCTAAGAGATGTCTAAAACAGACACTTTCAGAAGAAACAGATAAGCGGGGGAGGGGGTTAAAGATAAAAGTGCCCCCTCTGCAATCCTTGTGTAACTCTGAAAGTAAAAGGGAAATCAACCAGCTTTTTTTTGTTGGTAATTAATACAGTTCAACATTCTGTATTGCAAAAACCTGAAGATAATGTCTCTTCATCAGTTTATAATTGATTTCCCAGTGGCAACCGGGTCAAAATAAAAGGACAAGGCCTCCTTGAGCCCTAAAATAAAATTTGGATGAATCTCAAGAAGAAGGAAAACCAAAGAGTGCATGCTTCAGTCCTATTTAGAATGGGGAACAAAACAGTCACGGGAGGGAGAGGGTAGCAGTGACTTTGGAGGAAGAGAGAAGGGCCAGGGAGAAAGGGGGAGGCAGGATCAGGTATGGGAGGAGACAAATGAGATGTACAGAGGGTCTGGAAATTGAACTGAGGTGTGTAGCAACGAGGGAAGGAGAACTGGGAGCAGCCAACAGAAAGTCCCAGATGCCAGGAAAGCAGTAATCTCCCAGGAACCCATGGGGATGACATTAGCTAAAATACCCCAGAAGAGAGGGAGGGAGAATCTATAGAGACCATATCCAGAGGTTAGGCAAGGACCCTCAGTTGAGGGATGGTGTCACCACCCATATCCAAAATTTTAACCCAAAATTACTGTTGTGTAAAGGAAATACAGGGACAAAGAGTGGAGCAGAGACTGAAGGAAAGGCCATCCAAAGACTGCTCCAACTAGGGACCCATCCCACATGCAGACACCAAATCCCAGACACTATTGCTGATGCAAAGAAGTGCTTGTTGACAAGAGGCTGATAGAGCTGTCTCCTGTGAGGCTCTGCTAGAGCCTGACTAATACCAGTGCAGATGCATGCAGCCAACTATCAGACTGAGCAGAGGGACCATAATGGAGGAGTTAGGGGAAGGACTGAAGGAGCTGAAGGGGCCTTATCTGGCATCAATGGTAGGGAGGCCCTTGGTCCTGTGAAGGGTTGATGGCCTAGTGTAGGGGAATGAAAGGGTGGTGAGGCAGGAGTGGTTGTGTGGTTGAGGGAGCACCCTCATAGAGGGTGCTATAATAGGATCAAATGCCCTCTTCTGGTGTGTTTGAAGGCAGCTATAGTACTCATATACATAAAATAAATAAGTCTTTTAAAAAAAAAAAAAAAAGGCCGGGCATGGTGTTGCACACCTTTAATCCCAGCATTCGGGAGGCAGAGGAGGGGAATTTCTGAGTTTGAGACCAGCCTGGTCTACAAAGTGAGTTGCAGACTAGCCAGGGCTATACAGAGAAAACCTGTCTCACACCCATCCCCCCCGCCCCCCAAAAAAAGGTATGAAAATTTGGAATGGTTGAAAGAAGGGGGTAAATTTCCATAGAGATACATGAGCTACATTGAACTCAATCCTAAAAAGTTAACTCTATGAGTGTTGAGAATTGGTACAGGCCTGAAACAGAATCAGATGGTGAATTATCAGAGTAAGGAGCATTTTCTTGTGAGTACCATGCGGTATTGAGGAAATTGTGATCTAAAACCATGCAGAGTAAGAAGATGGTTTTGGAAGAGACCTGCATTCTTCCAAAACATCCTGGTAGCACAGCAGATACTGGTAGTCATAGTACTTGCAGGCTTGTGTTGGGGAGTCCCCTCCTAGTTTGCTAGCAGAGACCATCAGACTGCATTAATCTTTTTCTTTTTCAGGAGTCAAGTAATCATTTATTTTCATTATACACCAGAGATATAATGAACATATTAAAAAGAAAAAATGTGTATATACCAACACATTTTTAATGTGTCTATGTTTCTGGACTCCTCCATTCAGAAAACAGTAACATCATTTTCATTAAGCTCTGGCTCCTTTTCCATTAACCTAAGCTTAGGTTAGGGAAAATTAAGCTTTTACAATTATGTAACTAATTTTACTCAATACACAGTAATTCATTTTCCAAAGCCTCAATACAGAAGCTAACTTCTTGAAAATGGCTTAACACAAAGGACATACTTTACAAAGTAAACACTACTCTATGTGCTCTTAACAACTACCTGCTTTGAAAATTTCTCTATGCAAGAATCAGAGGAGATTTACTTCTCTTTTTTATTTTCATTCTTTTTTTTGAGTATGCCTTACAAGATTCTATCTAAACATTGTCAAGTATTATATCTTTAAACACAAGAAAATGATCATCTCCTCTAAGCATTTAATTTCTGCTGTGCCTAATTCTTAAAACTCACAATTGCTACCCATCTAACTTAAAAACTGCACTGTAAGATGCAACAACTTATGGGTGGAAACAACTTAGAGGATCAAGGGAGTGTATACAACAAGGGCTAGAAATGAAAGGTCACAAATGGAATGTCAGTCCCTTAACAGTGTACACTGCTGTGCCCTAAGTTCAATTATACCCATAAGCACAAAGTGTTAACTTGTCACTTAAGATAAATAACTCAACATCTTAGATTTGCAAAGATATATAATACTTCAAAACATAAAATACATCAGTTTGCATTAACAAGACATACGGAGGCCAAATGAAGTTTTACTTAACAGTTGAATGTCAAGATGCCAATTGTGTTGAGTAATCTTCAGAGAACTTGGAAAATAGCATGCTTAGTTTATGTTAGATGTCATCAATGTCTTCATCATCCTCTCCAATATCATCAAACACGATTTCTTCATCATCCCCAGCACCAAATGTGTCCATTTCATTGATTTTGGCATGTTCTGGAAGTTCTCCATAGGCCTTCAGACTTCTTGCTTCATCTGGATTGTACTTTAAGATTATATCAGCCCTGTTATCTTGATAGTCTCGTAGACCAATCAATATAATGTCTGGTAGGGAAGCAGGCTACCCGGGCCTGATCTGGGGCACAAGTCCCTTCCGCTCGACTCGAGACTCGAGCCCCGGGCTACCTTGCCAGCAGCGTCTTGCCCAACACCCACAAGGGCCCACACGGGACTCCCCACGGGACCCTAAGACCTCTGATGAGTGGAACACAGCGCCTGCCCCAATCCAATCGCGCGGAACCTGAGACTGTGGTACATAGGGAAGCAGGCTACCCGGGCCTGATCTTGGGCACAAGTCCCTTCCGCTCGACTCGAGACTCGAGCCCCGGGCTACCTTGCCAGCTGAGTCGCCTGACACTGGCAAGGGCCCACACAGGATTCCACACGTGATCCTAAGACCTCTAGTGAGTGGAACACAACTTCTGCCAGGAGTCTGGTTCGAACACCAGATATCTGGGTACCTGCTTTGCAAGAAGAGAGCTTGCCTGCAGAGAATACTCTGCCCACTGAAACTAAGGAGAGTGCTACCCTCCAGGTCTGCTCATAGAGGCCAACAGAGTCACCTGAAGAACAATCTCTTAACAGTGACAACTAAAACAGCTAGCTTCAGAGATTACCAGATGGCGAAAGGCAAACGTAAGAATCCTACTAACAGAAATCAAGACCACTCACCATCATCAGAACGCAGCACTCCCACCCCACCTAGTCCTGGGCACCCCAACACAACCGAAAATCTAGACCCAGATTTAAAAACATTTCTCATGATGATGATAGAGGACATCAAGAAGGACTTTCATAAGTCATTTAAAGAATTACAGGAGAGCACTGCTAAAGAGTTACAGGCCCTTAAAGAAAAGCAGGAAAACACAGCCAAACAGGTAGAAATCATTAAAGAAAAACAGGAAAACACATCCAAACAGGTGATGGAAATGAACAAAACCATACTAGAACTAAAAGGGGAAGTAGACACAATAAAGAAAACCCAAAGCGAGGCAACGCTGGAGATAGAAACCCTAGGAAAGAGATCTGGAACCATAGATGCGAGCATCAGCAACAGAATACAAGAAATGGAAGAGAGAATCTCAGGTGCAGAAGATTCCATAGAGAACATCGACACAACAGTCAAAGAAAATACAAAATGCAAAAGGATCCTAACTCAAAACATCCAGGTAACCCAGGACACAATGAGAAGACCAAACCTACGGATAATAGGAATTGATGAGAATGAAGATTTTCAACTTAAAGGGCCAGCTAATATCTTCAACAAAATAATAGAAGAAAACTTCCCAAACATAAAAAAAGAGATGCCCATGATCATACAAGAAGCCTACAGAACTCCAAATAGACTGGACCAGAAAAGAAATTCCTCCCGACACATAATAATCAGAACAACAAATGCACTAAATAAAGATAGAATATTAAAAGCAGTAAGGGAGAAAGGTCAAGTAACATATAAAGGAAGGCCTATCAGAATTACACCAGACTTTTCACCAGAGACTATGAAAGCCAGAAGAGCCTGGACAGATGTTATACAGACACTAAGAGAACACAAATGCCAGCCCAGGCTACTATACCCGGCCAAACTCTCAATTACCATAGATGGAGAAACCAAAGTATTCCACGACAAAACCAAATTCACACAATATCTTTCCACAAATCCAGCCCTTCAAAGGATAATAACAGAAAAGAAGCAATACAAGGACGGAAATCACGCCCTAGAACAACCAAGTAAGTAATCATTCAACAAACCAAAAAGAAGACATCCACAAGAACAGAATGCCAACTCTAACAACAAAAATAAAAGGGAGCAACAATTACTTTTCCTTAATATCTCTTAATATCAATGGACTCAATTCCCCAATAAAAAGACATAGACTAACAGACTGGCTACACAAACAGGACCCAACATTCTGCTGCTTACAGGAAACCCATCTCAGGGAAAAAGACAGACACTACCTCAGAGTGAAAGGCTGGAAAACAATTTTCCAAGCAAATGGACTGAAGAAACAAGCTGGAGTAGCCATTTTAATATCGGATAAAATCGACTGCCAACCCAAAGTTATCAAAAAAGACAAGGAGGGACACTTCATACTCATCAAAGGTAAAATCCTCCAAGAGGAACTCTCAATTCTGAATATGTACGCACCAAATGCAAGGGCAGCCACATTCATTAGAGACACTTTAGTAAAGCTCAAAGCATACATTGCACCTCACACAATAATAGTGGGAGACTTCAACACAGCACTTTCTTCAAAGGACAGATCGTGGAAACAGAAACTAAACAGGGACACAGTGAAACTAACAGAAGTTATGAAACAAATGGACCTGACAGATATCTACAGAACATTTTATCCTAAAACAAAATGATATACCTTCTTCTCAGCACCTCACGGGACCTTCTCCAAAATTGACCATATAATTGGTCACAAAACAGGCCTCAATAGATACAAAAATATAGAAATTGTCCCATGTATCCTATCAGACCACCATGGCCTAAGACTGATCTTCAATAACAACATAAATAATGGAAAGCCAACATTCACGTGGAAACTGAATAACACTCTTCTCAATGATACCTTGGTCAAGGAAGGAATAAAGAAAGAAATTAAAGACTTTTTAGAGTTTAATGAAAATGAAGCCACAACGTACCCAAACCTATGGGACACAATGAAAGCATTTCTAAGAGGGAAACTCATAGCGCTGAGTGCCTCCAAGAAGAAACGGGAGACAGCACATACTAGCAGCTTGACAACACATCTAAAAGCCCTAGAAAAAAAGGAAGCAAATTCACCCAAGAGGAGTAGACGGCAGGAAATAATCAAACTCAGGGGTGAAATCAACCAAGTGGAAACAAGAAGAACTATTCAAAGAATTAACCAAACGAGGAGTTGGTTCTTTGAGAAAATCAACAAGATAGATAAACCCTTAGCTAGACTCACTAAAGGGCACAGGGACAAAATCCTAATTAACAAAATCAGAAATGAAAAGGGAGACATAACAACAGATCCTGAAGAAATACAAAACACCATCAGATCCTTCTACAAAAGGCTATACTCAACAAAACTGGAAAACCTGGACGAAATGGACAAATTTCTGGACAGATACCAGGTACCAAAGTTGAATCAGGATCAAGTTGATCATCTAAACAGTCCCATATCACCTAAAGAAATAGAAGCAGTTATTAATAGTCTCCCAACCAAAAAAAGCCCAGGACCAGATGGGTTTAGTGCAGAGTTCTATCAGACCTTCAAAGAAGATCTAATTCCAGTTCTGCACAAACTATTTCACAAAATAGAAGTAGAAGGTACTCTACCCAACTCATTTTATGAAGCCACTATTACTCTGATACCTAAACCACAGAAAGACCCAACAAAGATAGAGAACTTCAGACCAATTTCTCTTATGAATATCGATGCAAAAATCCTCAATAAAATTCTCCCTAACCGAATCCAAGAACACATTAAAGCAATCATCCATCCTGACCAAGTAGGTTTTATTCCAGGGATGCAGGGATGGTTTAATATACGAAAATCCATCAATGTAATCCATTATATAAACAAACTCAAAGACAAAAACCACATGATCATCTCGTTAGATGCAGAAAAAGCATTTGACAAGATCCAACACCCATTCATGATAAAAGTTTTGGAAAGATCAGGAATTCAAGGCCCATACCTAAACATGATAAAAGCAATCTACAGCAAACCAGTAGCCAACATCAAAGTAAATGGAGAGAAGCTGGAAGCAATCCCACTAAAATCAGGGACTAGACAAGGCTGCCCACTTTCTCCCTACCTTTTCAACATAGTACTTGAAGTATTAGCCAGAGCAATTCGACAACAAAAGGAGATCAAGGGGATACAAATTGGAAAAGAGGAAGTCAAAATATCACTTTTTGCAGATGATATGATAGTATATATAAGTGACCCTAAAAATTCTACCAGAGAACTCCTAAACCTGATAAACAGCTTCGGTGAAGTAGCTGGATATAAAATAAACTCAAACAAGTCAATGGCCTTTCTCTATACAAAGAATAAACAGGCTGAGAAAGAAATTAGGGAAACAACACCCTTCTCAATAGTCACAAATAATATAAAATATCTTGGCGTGACTCTAACTAAGGAAGTGAAAGATCTGTATGATAAAAACTTCAAATCTCTGAAGAAAGAAATTAAGGAAGATCTCAGAAGATGGAAAGATCTCCCATGCTCATGGATTGGCAGGATCAACATTGTAAAAATGGCTATCTTGCCAAAAGCAATCTACAGATTCAATGCAATCCCCATCAAAATTCCAACTCAATTCTTCAACGAATTGGAAGGAGCAATTTGCAAATTTGTCTGGAATAACAAAAAACCTAGGATTGCAAAAAGTCTTCTCAAGGATAAAAGAACTTCTGGCGGAATCACCATGCCAGACCTAAAGCTTTACTACAGAGCAATTGTGATAAAAACTGCATGGTACTGGTATAGAGACAGACAAGTAGACCAATGGAATAGAATTGAAGACCCAGAAATGAACCCACACACCTATGGTCACTTGATCTTCGACAAGGGAGCTAAAACCATCCAGTGGAAGAAAGACAGCATTTTCAACAATTGGTGCTGGCACAACTGGTTGTTATCGTGTAGAAGAATGCGAATCGATCCATACTTATCTCCTTGTACTAAGGTCAAATCTAAGTGGATCAAGGAACTTCACATAAAACCAGAGACACTGAAACTTATAGAGGAGAAAGTGGGGAAAAGCCTTGAAGATATGGGCACAGGGGAAAAATTCCTGAACAAAACAGCAATGGCTTGTGCTGTAAGATCGAGAATTGACAAATGGGACCTAATGAAACTCCAAAGTTTCTGCAAGGCAAAAGACACCGTCAATAAGACAAAGAGACCACCAACAGATTGGGAAAGGATCTTTACCTATCCTAAATCAGATAGGGGACTAATATCCAACATATATAAAGAACTCAAGAAGGTGGACTACAGAAAATCAAATAACCCCATTAAAAAATGGGGCTCAGAACTGAACAAAGAATTCTCACCTGAGGAATACCGAATGGCAGAGAAGCACTTGAAAAAATGTTCAACATCCTTAATCATCAGGGAAATGCAAATCAAAACAACCCTGAGATTCCACCTCACACCAGTCAGAATGGCTAAGATCAAAAATTCAGGTGACAGCAGATGCTGGCGTGGATGTGGAGAAAGAGGAACACTCCTCCATTGTTGGTGGGAGTGCAGGCTTGTACAACCACTCTGGAAATCAGTCTGGCGGTTCCTCAGAAAACTGGACATAGTACTACCGGAGGATCCAGCAATACCTCTCCTGGGCATATACCCAGAAGATGCCCCAACAGGTAAGAAGGACACATGCTCCACTATGTTCATAGCAGCCTTATTTATAATAGCCAGAAGCTGGAAAGAACCTAGATGCCCCTCAACAGAGGAATGGATACAGAAAATGTGGTACATCTACACAATGGAGTACTACTCAGCTATTAAAAAGAATGAATTTATGAAATTCCTAGGCAAATGGATGGACCTGGAGGGCATCATCCTGAGTGAGGTAACACATTCACAAAGAAACTCACACAATTTGTATTCACTGATAAGTGGATATTAGCCCCAAACCTAGGATACCCAAGATATAAGATATAATTTGCTAAACACATGAAACTCAAGAAGAATGAAGACTGAAGTGTGGACACTATTCCTCTCCTTAGATTTGGGAACAAAACACCCATGGAAGGAGTTACAGAGACAAAGTTTGGAGCTGAGATGAAAGGATGGACCATGTAGAGACTGCCATATCCAGGGATCCACCCCATAATCAGCATCCAAACGCTGACACCATTGCATACACTAGCAAGATTTTATTGAAAGGACCCAGATGTAGCTGTCTCTTGTGAGACTATGCCGGGGCCTAGCAAACACAGAAGTGGATGCTCACAGTCAGCTAATGGATGGATCATAGGGCTCCCAATGGAGGAGCTAGAGAAAGTAGCCAAGGAGCTAAAGGGATCTGCAACCCTATAGGTGGAACAACAATATGAACTAACCAGTACCCCGGAGCTCTTGACTCTAGCTGCATATATATCAAAAGATGGCCTAGTCGGCCATCCCTGGAAAGAGAGGCCCATTGGACTTGCAAACTGTATATGCCCCAGAACAGGGGAATTCCAGGGCCAAAAAGGGGGAGTGGGTGGGCAGGGGAGTGGGGGTGGGTGGGTATGGGGGACTTTTGGTATAGCATTGGAAATGTAAATGAGCTAAATACCTAATAAAAAATGAAAAAAAATATATAATGTCTGAGGTATTTATCCAAACCTTTTTTCTCAACTTTCCTCTTATGTGGCACAGCCTCCTTACACCATCAAAACACATTGCTTCCAACCATCCACATCCCAGCATTTTGGTCACCTGAGCATATTCTTGCCCATATTCTTTAAACACCAACTCTCTTTTCTCAGATTCATTTTCATTTTTACCTCTGCGCCTATTTTTGCCTCCTTTGCCTTTATTCTTTGGCATGATGGAAAAGGTAACCACAGGAGTCAAGTGAGGGACTCCTGGCAGACAGTGGCTGAGAGTGGCTGTGACTCAGTTCCAAGAGCTACTACAGTCTTAGGATGGGTGCCAGGAAGTATCTAACAGTGGTAGATCTGAAAGCAACTAAGTATAGAAGATCCACAAGCCACAAAATGTCCCAGAGTACTGGCTTCTGATAGTTACAAAATAGTACTTCAGCTTCGGGCCTGGTGCTCAGGAAGTTGTAGTCTCCCCAGTAGTGACAAAATGAAGCAAGGACTCCTTTACCTTTGCAGTTAATGCATTGACCTTTAAAAAAATTAAATAAGTTTTCGTTTGAAATCTATTTGGGAAATAATTTTTATCAAAATTTCTGCACACAATGATGAATTGTATAGCTTTTAAAAAATTAGATATTCTCTTTATTTACATTTCAAATGTTATTCCCTTTCCTAGTTTCCCCTCCAAAAATCCCCTATTCTCTACCCTCCTGCTGCTCCCTAAGCAACCCACTCCTGCTTACTGGCAAATGCATTCCCCTCTACTGGAGCATAGAACCTTCACAGGACAAAGGGCCTCTCCTCCAATTGATGACTGACTCAGTTATCCTCTACTACATATGCAGCTAGAGCCACGAGTCCTTCCATGTTTTTTCTTTAATTTGTAATTTAGTCCCAGGGAGCTCTGGGGTTACTGGTTAGTTCATATTTCTGTTCCTCCAGGTGGCTGAATTGTATAGCTTAATAAAAAAATTGAAACTATCATTCTGAGGTATGTGGTTCTCTATTTTAAAAAAGCATTCTAGGGGGCTGGTGAGATGGCTCAGTGAATAAGAGCACCTGAGTGCTCTTCCAAAGGTCAGGAGTTCAAATCCCAGCAACCACATGGTGGCTCACAACCATCCATAACGAGATCTGAAGCCCTCTTCTGGAGTGTCTGAAGACAGCTACAGTGTACTTACATATAATAAATAAATAAATCTTTAAAAAAAATAAAAAATAAAAATAAAAAAGCATTCTAAAACTTAATAGAACACTTAGTAGATTCAGATACCATTTTAATACATTTTTTAACAAGTTTAGAGTACCCAAAATTACAAGTTCATTGGTGTTCAGGCCTTTAATATATCACAAGAACACTCAAAATGTGTACCATTGCACTTTAAATGGACATGCTTGAGCATAATAAAAACAATTTCAGGTCTGGACAGATTGCTCAGTGCATTCTCTTCCCAAAAACCAAACAGTGGTTCACAACCATTTGTAATGGGTACCTGACACCCGCTTTTGGTTCTTGCGTCTAGGACAGGTACAGTATGGTCATAGATATAAATTACTCTTAAAATTGTTTTTCAGTTCACAGAAGAATGAAAAATTGAAGAAAGTCACAGGTTGTGTTACTTAGATCCACTTTGGGACACAAAATAACACATGAAAGCAGTTGACACAGGCACATATGACAACTATATGAAGTCCTGGTGCGTCCAGTGAAGACAGAAAAGCAAAGGCCAACCAGAAAATTCATCTCCATCTCCTAAGATGTGAGAAAGGCTTAGTAACAAGCCAACCAGCCAGAATACTACAAAACAAATTAACAACAACAACAACATCTCCAGAAACACTGTTGAGTTCATTTTCTGTTGGCCATCTCCTTCTGGGTATGGGGCTTTCCCTTAAGAGTGGTTTTGTACATAGTGAGACCCCCTTGGAGAAAATCAACTTTTCCTTTGGGAGCAGTTACTAGAGATAGTGTCAGGAACCAAACCAGGTCCTCTGCAAGAACAGCCAATGCTCTGAACAACTGAACTATTTCTCCAGTTCCTATTTGCTAGTTTATACAAATGACGTTTAAAAACATACAAATGAAAGCTAACTGAAAGCTTTGTGTTCTCCAAGCCCAGCCTTTTTGAGACTTTATTTTTGGCCATTGCTATGGTGACCACAAGGCACACTCTACACCCCTGGTATTTTTCTTCTGTGCATCCATTTCAAATTCTACCTTCCCCCTTATAGTCCTATTAATCTATATCACAGTGCCTGAAGAAGACTCCAATATTGGCTACCTCTAGCACTTAGCATAACTCACTCTTACTTTTCTGGACAAAGGCTAGGACCACACTAGTAAATATCATCTGTTGGTTCCAGTTTCATTTCTGTGGCTGCTGCTAAAATACTCCAGCAAAACACAATTTCCAGGAGGAGGGGCTTATCTGGCTTACAATTCCCGGTTACAACCCACCAAGGGATGTCAAGGCAGATAGTGAAATCCCAAAAGCAAGAGGGACGTGCTTTCTTGCAGAGAAGGAAGGAAGGAAGGAAGGAAGGAAGGAAGGAAGGAAGGGAGGGAGGGAGGGAGGGAGGGAGGGAGGGAGGGAGGGAGGGAGGGAGGAAGGAAGGGAGGAAGGAAGGAAGGGAGGAAGGAAAGAAGGAAGGAAGGAAGGAAGCTGGCAGAGAAGGCAACTCATGAAAGACCCCAGCTTCTGAGCAGCATAATCAACAATGAAGCGCACAAGAGGTTCTAGACATGGTTGTGGCCAGGTTACCTCTGCTCCGCAGCTTATATCAATCCTCAAAGAAAAATGGAAAATATATGTTCTCCCAGATATATAACCAGAAACCAAATCCATGACCTACCTGGTGAGTACCATCTTCTTTGAAGGAAGACTAAGAGCCGTTAGAACGATGATTCTTTCTTTCTGGGATAGGGTTTTTGTGTACTCGAGGCTGTCCTGGAACTCTTTCTACAGAACAGATTGGCCTAGGTCGGATGTCCTCTTGCCTATGTCTCCCAAGGTAAAGGCAGCGAGATGAGACTACTGTGTCTCACCCTGGGCAGAGCTTGAGTATATATACATGTCCACAAAGCCCCGCCTCCATAGTGATGCAACTCTAATCCAACAAGGCCACACCTACCAATAGTACCACACCCTGATCCAAGCATAATTCAATCACCACACCAAAGAAGCAAAGAAACAAAAGGACACTTCTTAACTGGGCGTGGTAGCCCACACCTTTAATCCCAGAACACAGGAGTCATAGGCAGGTGGATATTTGTGTTCGAGGCCAGTCTGGACACTTCTTACTGCCTACTGGTTTTCTCTGGTAATGAGAGACAAAACAGGCTACTGAGGACAAATTTAAAATGATGAATGTGGGAAATCAGAAACACATAGACCAAAACCTGGGATGTAGGGTTGACAGAAAGGGGTGATGCTGGAGAGTTGGCCCAGTGATTGTTAGCACTGAATGCCCTGGGACGGTCCGGAGTTCAAATCCCAAAAACCACATGGATGCCCACAGCCATCCATAAATAGTTCTGACGCTTCCTTGTGGTGTTTCTAAAAACAGTTCCAGTATAATTAGATATAACAATAAACAAAACCGATCAGAGCAGCAGAGGTCCTGAATTAAAATCCCAGCAACCACATGATGGCTCAAAACGATCAGTACAACTACAGTGTACTCATATACATAAAATAAATGAATTAATTAATCTTTAAAAAAAAAAAGGAGCCAAGTGTGAAGGCACACACCTTTAATCCCAGCACTCGGGAGACAGAGGCAGGCAGATTTCTGAGTTGGAGACCAGCCTGGTCTACAAAGTGAGTTCTAGGCACAACCAGGGCTATACAGAGAAACCCTGTCTCAGAAAACCAAAAAAAAAAAAAAAAAATGTGTTTGGCGTGAGATGGCTATGTTTTCTTACAGTCAAGGCTCATTTTCCACAAAGCCATATCATATGGGATGCTTGTATCATGATGATCCCTCATTGTCCTCATAGGACTATGGTTATAAAGAAATCAGCAATTTTACTTACAACACAATTAACAGAGTAGATCTGTAAAGCTGATTTGCTGTCACAGTGGGGAAAGGCTCTTGCTGCCATGCTTGACTACCGGAGTGTTCTCATGGATGAAACAGAATATCTCAGGTTTTTCTCTGACCTTCACAGGGGTGTTTTGGTACTTTGCCAAAACACACAAAAACAAACACCCACACACTCATACACTACATGCAACAAATCTTATTTTAACTCTTAACTTGTCTCTTAAACCCAAACATATATTATTTTTAAATGACTTATTGCAAGCAATGCTTTCCTTTAGAGTTTAATTAGATATAACAATAAACAAATCCGATCATAGTGAGCAGAGGTCCTGAATTAAAATCCCAGCAACTACATGAAGGCTCAAAACGATCAGTACAACTACAGTCTACTCATATACATAAAATAAATGAATTAATTAATCTTTAAAAAAAGAGGAGCCAGGTGTGATGGCACACACCTTTAATCCCAGCACTCAAGAGGCAGAGGCAGGCAGATTTCTGAGTTCGAGACAAGCCTGGTCTACAAACTGAGTTCTAGAAAAATCAGGGTTATACAGAGAAACCGTGTCTCAGAAACAACAACAAAAACAAAAAAACAAACAAACAAAAAAGGGTGGTTGGTGTGAGATGGCTGTTTTCTTAAAGTCAAGGCTCATTTTCCACAAAGGCATATCATATGGGATGATTGTATCATGATGATCCCTCATTGTCCTCATAGGAATATGGTTATATAGAGATCAGCAATTTTACTTACAAAACAATTAACAGAGTAGATCTGTAAAGCTGATTTGCTGTCACAGTGGGGAAAGGCTCTTACTGCCATGCTTGACTTCCGGAATATTCTCAGATAGATGGAGAAAATAGACTCTCTCAGGTTGTTCTCTGACCTTCACACAGGTGTTGAGGTACTTTGACAAACACACACAAAAACAAACACCCACACACTCATACACTACATGCAAAAAATCTTATTTTATACTTTTATTATATATATAAAGGTGTTTTGTGTGTATTTCCATCTGTAACCACATGCATGCTTGGTGACCAAGGAGGCTAAAAGAGGGCATTGGACCCCCTGGGTACTGGAGTAGCACATGATTGTCTGCCACCATGTGGGTGGTGGGAATTATTGCTCTTAACTGGTCTCTTAAACCCCCAAAACATTATTTTTAAATGACTTACTGCAAGCAATGCTTTCCTTTAATTATGTGGGATGTGTGTTTGATAACCTTGTGCTAGATTTTCATGAGTGCCCTAGTTCATGTGCCTCTAGAACTTAGCATGTCACCTGAGTTTCAGCCCCTCCTCCCCTGCAACTTACAAAACATACAAAGAACAAACCAAACCTTCAGAAGACCTAACTACTCTCTGTCTCAGTTTTAAACCCTAGAAACTCAAAGTTGTACGGAAGTTGCAGTGAGCTGACAGGGCTAAGGAGGAGGTTGCTCACTCCGTGCAGTACTCACTGCACAAGCAAGAAGACTTGAATTTGATGCAATTCATTTCTCTAAAACTGGTGGATGTATTATCAACAAACCCCAACAGCATAGCTTCAGTGAGATTTTATCAGTTCACTAACATTGGCTCTTGGAAAAGCAGGTTTGACCAACACAGGACACTAGAACAACAAACACCACATGTGCTAGAGGAAGTTGTAGGTGTTGGCTGGTGGGGCCACGAAGATCCACACAAAGAGAAAGACTGGATTCTCTGCCTGCAAAGATGCAGTCAACAGCAACTTTTGTGGTCTGAATATGCTTGGCCCGGGTGTTGTAGTATTCAGAATTCTGACCTTGTTAGAGTAGATGTGTCACCTTGGTCATGGACTTTTTAAGACCCTCATTCTAGCTGCCTGGAAGTCAGTATTCTGCTGGCAGCTTTCAGATGAAGATATAAAACTGTCAGCTCCTCCTGCCCTTAGCCTGCCTGGATGCTACTATGTTCCTGCCTTAATAATAATGCACTGAACCTCTGAATATTGAAGTCAGTCCCAATGAAGTGTTACCCTTATAGAAGTTGCCTTGAAAACGGTGTTTGCTCATGGCAGTCAAACCCCATCCAAGTCAGAAGTTGGTACCAGGGAATGGGGCACTGCTGTGAAAGGTCTGAAAATGCTTCTCTTTGGGAGAATGTAGATATGAGGACTTTGGATTTGGAAAGCAGTGGAATGCTTCAAATGGGGCTTACTGGGCTATCTTAGTAGGAATATAGAAGACTCTGTTACTGAGAATGATCTGATATGTGCAGTCCTGGCCCAAGAGATTTCAGTGGAGAAGAACTTCAGTATGTGCCTTAGAGATTTTTTTTTTTTGGTAGCATTTTGGTGAACAGTATGGCTACTCTTTTTCCTAGTCTGAAAAGCCAGAATGAGACTAAGACTCAGAAACTCAGATTAATTGCATTGACAAAGGAGGTCTCAGAAATGCTCTTCAAAGACTTTGTTCTCTGCTTATATCTCATGAAGAACATTTGGAATATGCATAACTAGCTTAGAAAGGAAAAGTATAAAATATATAGTATTAAACGAGGGGGGGGGGGGAGCGGGGAGCCACCAGGAAGTAAAATTGAGCTGAATACTGAGTTCAAGGATATTAAATTGAATTAAGGGAGTTGTGACCTTGTGGCAAGATGCGACACAATGAAATTTAGATCCAGTATGGTGGTGCATTGCTTTAATCCCAGGAGATAAAACCAAGCAGATCTCTGAGGTCAAGGTCAGCCAGAGATAGAGCAAGTTTTATGTGAAGAAAAGCTTAAATCCAGGCATGTTTGTACACACCTTTAATCCTAGGAGACAGGCATGTAGATCTCTGAGTCAAGGTCAGTCTGCAGTCCAAGATCCAGGACAGTCAAGCTTAGGCAGGGAAGGAGTTTGACAAGAGGAAGCTGGTGATGTTGTAAGAGAACAAAGGGACCGTGTTCCAGCCCTTGCAAGCAGCAGAACTTGTCAGCTTTGGCCATGTGACTCTGGCTCTATATCCAAGAATAGGAGCCTTGAGACAGCTATATCAGGGGTCTCACAAGACACAGCTATATCAGGGTTCTTTCAGCAAACACTTGCTAATGTATGCAATGGAGCCATCATTTGGAGGCTAATTATGGGATGGATCCCTGGATATGGCAGTCTCTAGATGGTCCATCCTTTTGTCTCAGCTCCAAACTTTGTCTCTGTAACTCCTTCCAAGGGTGTTTTG
Source organism: Mus musculus (assembly GCF_000001635.26). Lineage (NCBI taxonomy): Eukaryota > Metazoa > Chordata > Mammalia > Rodentia > Muridae > Mus > Mus musculus. The sequence goes on along the minus strand of NC_000078.6, from coordinate 87,966,509 downwards.
TTCCCAATTCTAAGAATGGACAAAGTGTCCACACTTTGGTCTTTGTTCTTCTTCAGTTTCATGTGTTTTGCAAATTGTACCTTATATACATGGTATACTAAGTTTCTGGGCTAATATCCACTTATCAGTAAGAATATATCATTTGAGTTCTTTTGTGATTATGTTACCACACTCAGGATGATGCCCTCCAGGTCCATCCATTTCCCTAGGAATTTCATAAACTCATTCTTTTTAATAGCTGAGTAGTACTCCATTGTGTAAATATACCACATTTTTTGTATCCATTCCTCTGTTGCGGGGCATCTGGGTTCTTTCCAGCTTCTGGCTATTATAAATAAGGCTGCTATGAACATAGTGGAACATGAGTCCTACTTACTGGTTGGGACATCTTCTGGATATATTCCCAGGAGAGGGATTGCAGGATCCTCCGGTAGTATTATGTCCAATTTTCTGAGGAACTGCCAGACTGATTTCCAGAGTGGTTGTACAAGCTTTCAATCCCACCAACAATGGAGGAGTGATCCTCTTTCTCGACATCCTCACCAGCATCTGCTGTCACCTGAATTTTTGATCTTAGCCTTTCTTACTTGTGTGAGATGGAATCACAGTGTTGTTTTGATTTGCATTTCTCTGATGATTAAGGATGCTGAACATTTTTTCAGGTGCTTCTCAGCCATTCGGTATTCCTCAGGTGAGAATTCTTTGTTTAGCTCTGAGCACCATTTTTAATGGGTTAATTTGATTTTCTGGAGTCCACCTTCTTGAGTTCTTTATATATATTGGATATTAGTCCCCTATCTGATTTAGGATAGGTAAAGACCCTTTCCCAATCTGTTGGTGGCCTTTTTGTCTTATTGACATTGTCTTTTGCCTTGCAGAAGCTTTACAGTTTCATGAGGTCCCATTTGTCAATTCTCAATCTTACAGCGCAAGCCATTGCTGTTCTATTCAGGAATTTTTTCCCCTGTGCCCATATCTTCAAGTCGTTTCCCCACTTTCTCCTCTATAAGTTTCAGTGTCTCTGGTTTTATGTGGAGTTCCTTGATCCACTTAGATTTGACCTTAGTACAAGGAGATAGGAATGGATGAATTCGCATTCTTCTAGATGATAACGACCAGTCATGCAAGCACCATTTGTTGAAAATGCTGTCTTTCTTCCACTGGATGGTTTTAGCTCCCTTGTCGAAAATCAAGTGACCATAGGTGTGTGGGTTCATTTCTGGGTCTTCAATTCTATTCCATTGGTCTACTTGTCTGTCACTATACCAGTACCATGCACTTTTTATCACAATTGCTCTGTCGTAAAGCTTTAGATCAGGCATGGTGATTCCACCAGAGGTTCTTTTATCCTTGAGAAGAGTTTTTGCTATCCTAGGTTTTTTGTTATTCCAGTTAAATTTGGAGATTGCTTTTTCTAATTCCTTGAAGATTTGAGTTGGAATTTTGATGGGAATTGCATTGAATCTGTAGATTGCTTTTGGCAAGATAGCCATTTGTACAATGTTGATTCTGCCAATCCATGAGCATGGGAGATCTTTCCATCTTCTGAGATCTCCTTTAATGTCTTTCTTCAGAGACTTGAAGTTCTTATCATACAGATCTTTCACTTCCTTAGTTAGAGTCATGCCAAGATATTTTATATTATTTGTGACTATTGAGAAGGGTGTTGTTTCCCTAATTTCTTTCTCAGCCTATTTATTCTTTGTGTAGAGAAAGGCCATTGACTTGTTTGAGTTATTTTATATCCAGCTACTTCACCAAAACTGTTTATCAGGTTTAGGAGTTCTCTGGTAGAATTTTTAGGGTCACTTATATATACTATCATATCGTCTGCAAAAAGTGATATTTTGACTTCATCTTTTCGAATTTGTATCCCCTTGATCTCCTTTTGTTGTCGAATTGCTCTGGCTAGGACTTCAAGTACAATGTTGAATAGGTAGAGAGAAAGTGGTGAGCGTTGTCTAGTCCCTGATTTTAGTGGGATTGCTTTGAGCTTCTCACCATTTACTTTAATGTTGGCTACTGGTTTGCTGTAGATTGCTTTTATCATGTTTAGGTATGGGCCTTGAATTCCTGATCTTTCCAAGACTTTTATCATGAACGGGTGTTGGATCTTGTCGAATGCTATTTCAGCGTCTAAGGAGAAGATCATGTGGTTTTTGTCTTTGAGTTTGTTTATATAATGGATCCCGTTGATGGATTTCTGAATATTAAACCATCCCTGCATCCCTGGAATAAAACCTTGGTCAGGATGGATGATTGTTTTTATGTGTGCTTGGATTTGGGTAGCGAGAATTTTATTGAGTATTTTTGCATCGATATTCATAAGGGAAATTGGTCTGAAGTTCTCTATCTTTGTTGGATCTTTCTTTGGTTTAGGTATCAGAGTAATTGTCGTTTCATAGAATGAGTTGGTTAGAGTAACTTCTACTTCTATTTGGTGGAATAGTTTGTGCAGAACTTGAATTAGATTTTCTTTGAAGGACTGATAGAGCTCTGAACTAAACAAATCTGGTCCTGGGATTTTTTTGGCTGGAGACTATTAATGACTGCTTCTATTTCTTTAGGTGATATGGGACTGTTTAAATCGTTAATTTGATCCTGATTTAACTTTGGTACCTGGCATCTGTCTAGAAATTCGGCAATTTCGTCCATGTTTTCCAGTTTTGTTGAGTATAGCCTTTGGTAGAAGGATCTGATGGTGTTTTGGATTTCTTCAGGATCTGTTGTGATGTCTCCCTTTTCATTTCTGATTTTGTTAATTAGGATGCTTTCCCTGTGCCTCTAGTGAGTCTAGCTAAGGGTTTATCTATCTTGTTGATTTTCTCAAAGAACCAGCTCCTCGTTTGGTTGATTCTTTGAATAGTTCTTCTTGTTTCCACTTGGTTGATTTCGCCCCTTAGTTTGATTATTTCCTGCTGTCTACTCCTCTTAGGTGAATTTTCTTCCTTTTTATCTAGAGCTTTTAAATGTGTTGTCAAGCTGCTAGTGTGTGCTCTTTCCAGTTTATTTTTGGAGGCATGAGTTTTCCTCTTAGAAATGCTCTCATTGTGTCCCATAAATTTGGGTATGTTGGGGCTTCAGTTTCATTAAACTCTAAAATGCGTTTAATTTCTTTCCTTATTCCTTCCTTGACCAAGGTATCATTGAGAAGAATGTTGTTCGGTTTCCACGTGAATGTTGGTTTTCCATTATTTATGTTGTTATTGAAAATTAGCCTTAGTCCATGGTGATCTGATAGGATGCATGTGACAATTTCAATATTTTTGTATCTGTTGAGGCCTGTTTTGTGACCAATTACATGGTAAATTTTGGAGAAGGTACCATGAGGTGCTGAAAAGAAGGTATATCCTTTTGTTTTAGGATAAAATGTTCTGTAGATAGCTGCTAAATCCATTTCTTTCATAACTTCTGTTCGTTTCACTGTGTCCCTGTTTAGTTTCTGTTTCCATGATCTGTCCATTGATGAAAGTGGTGTGCTGAAGTCTCCCACTATTATTGTGTGAGGTGCAATATGTGCTTTGAGCTTTACTAAATTTTCTTTAATGAATGTGGCTGCCCTTGCATTTGCATCATAGATATTCAGAATTGAGAATTCCTCTTGGAAGATTTTACATTTGATGTGTATGAAGTGTCCCTCCTTGTCTTTTTTGATAACTTTTGGTTAGAAGTTGATTTTATTTGATATTAGAATGGCTACTCCAGCTTGTTTCTTCAGACCATTTGCTTGCAAAATTGTTTTGCAGCCTTTCATTCTGCGGTAGTGTCTATCTTTTTTCCTGAGATGGGTTTCCTGTAAGCAGAAAAATGGTGGCTCCTGTTTGCAAAGCCAGTCTGTTAGTCTATGTCTTTTTATTGGGGAATTGAGTCCATTGATATTAAGAGATATTAAGGGAAAGTAATTGTTGCTTTCTATTATTTTTGTCGTTAGAGTTGGCATTCTGTTCTTGTGGCTATCTTCTTTTTCGTTTGTTGATGGATTACTTTCTTGCTTTTTCTAGGGCTTGGTTTCCGTCCTTGTGGTTTTTTTGGGTTTTTTGTTTTTTTGTTTTTTGTTTTTTGGGTTTTTTTTCTGTTATTACCCTTTGAAGGGATGGATTTGTGGAAAGATAATGTGTGAATTTGGTTTTGTCCTGGAATACTTTGGTTTCTCCATCTATGGTAATTGAGAATTTGGCTGGGTATAGTAGCCTGGGCTATTAGATATTTACTGGCACTTTAAGTTAAAAATCTTCCTTCTCATCTACTCCTACTATCTGTAGGTTTGGTGTACTCATTGTGTCCTGGATTTCCTGGATGTTTTGAGTTAGGATCTTTTTGCATTTTACATTTTCTTTGATTGTTGTGCCGATATTCTCTATGGAATCTTCTGCACCTGAGCTCCTCTCTTCCATCCCTTGTATTCTGTTGCTGATGCTCGCATCTGTGATTCCTGATTTCTTTCCTAGGGTTTCTATCTCCCGCATTGCCTCACTTTGAGTTTTCTTTATTGTGGCTACTTCCCTTTTTAGGTCTAATATGATTTTGTTCATTTCCGTCACCTGTTTGGATGTGTTTTCCTCTTTTTCTTTAAGGACTTCTACCTGTTTGGTCGTGTTTTTCTGTTTTTTAAGGACTTGTAACTATTTATCAGTGTTCTACATTTCTTTAAGTGAGTTATTAAAGTCCTTCTCGATGCCCTCTACCATTATCATGATATATGCTATGAAATCTGGGTCAAGCTTTTCGGGTGTGTTGGGGTGCCCAGGACCATCTGAGGTGGGGGTGATGGGTTCTGATGATGGTGAGTGGTCTTGGTTTCTGTTAGCAGTTTGCTTTTCGCCACCTGGTAATCTCTGGAGTTAGTTGTTTTAGTTGTCTCTGGTTAGAGCTTATTCCTCTCATGACTCTGTTAGCCTCTATCAGCAGACTTGAGAGATTAGCTCTCTCCTGAGTTTCAGTGGTCAGAGGACTCTCTGCAGGCAAGCTCTCCTCTTGCAGGGAAGGTGGACAGATATCTGGCATTTGGACCTGCCTCCTAGCAGAAGATAAAAGTCCTAAACTGGGCATGTCCCAGAAGCTGTGTAGCTTTGGCCTGTCCCAGAAGCTGTTAGCTTCTGTAGCCCACACTCTCACCTGCACAGACTAGTCTCAGAGGGATCCAGGAACCAAGTTGGCTCCCCCAGGTGCTCTGGCAACGCCCACTGGGCGGGGCAAACACCTCTCCTCTGGCAAGGAAGGTGCCCAGATGTCTGGAGCCCGAAACAGGGTCTGCCCCAAAAGTTTTGTGGCTCCTCCTTAGCTTCTGTAGTCCACACTCTCACCTGCACAGACTATCTTGGAGAGATCCGGGAACAAAGATGGGTCTCCCAAGTGCTTCGGCAAAGCCCTCTCAGGCGGGGCGGAAACCTCTCCTCTGGCAGGGAAGGTGCCCAGATATCTGGAGCCTGAAACAGGGTCTGCCTCAGAAGCTGTGTGGCTTCTGCCTGTCTCAGAAGCTTTTAGCTTCTGTAGCCCACACTCTCACCTGCACAGACTAGTCTCGAAGGGTACTCTCATTTTCTTGCCTGCAGATGAAACCTATCCCCTCATCCCATACTTCTACATATCTAATTCAATTGCTGTAATCTAATTGTACTAGAAATGAATTTCTTTCGCGAACATTGAGCTGTATGGGAAGCCATGATCTTTGTGTCCCATTAATGAGACCTGTTCCTGGCATGAAATGAAATGCACAAATCTAAGAATGACCTAATTATGGTGATGAGGAATGAAGAAACCAGACACAGGTACAGAAATGTTGGGAAAGATTAGGATCTGTGGTCTGATAGGGACATACATGCAACCAAAAAAAAAAAAGTCAACATATTTATTGTATGCAGTCAACAGATTGGGCCATTCTCATAAAATGGTGCTTCTATTGTAACACATTCAAACTACAAGTGCTTGATACTTTCTACAGATGCAACATCCATTCACCAGCTCAGAGGAAGTTATTGACTTTCCTGTGTATCTCAGACTTTTAGGTGATTGACATTTTCATGCTCCATTTAGCAGTGGACATTCACTTAGGATTTCATCAGTCCCCAATACTAAGTTTCTATTTCTCAGTTTCACAATCAAGCTTATAGTAGTTCCACAAAACGGCAACATTGGGTATGCCGATCATAAATGTAGCACCCACCACATTTAGAGCATTTGGTTGTTTGAAAGGAGACACTATGGAGCTGTCTTTTGGCTCTCAGTATATCCAGAAGCTCAGGACAAAAACTTTCTAATCTGTGTGTTAGTATTACACCACTGTCATCATAGCACTCTATAGGGGCAGGGTAACACTCATAGATCAGCTGACTCAGCAGGGCTGTGTGGTGTAGAAGTTGTTTCAAGAAAGGCAGAGAAACATCATTATCATAGAAAGTGACCTCTCTGAGGTGAGAACATTGGCTTAGGGCAGGCAGCAAGGCACTGAACTGAAAGTCCACTATACAACATGAATCCAATTCCAGGGTTTTCAGGGTATCTCCAACTCTCTCAAGGAGAAAACCAAGAGGCTCAAGGAGTAAATCACATAAATATATATCACTAATATGCAGATGTTTGAGTTCACAAATATTCAGGCAATAGGGCAGGCAATCCAAGTCTGACTGTGAGAGGTCACAGTTACTGATGCAAAGTGTCTCCAAGGGCTTTTTCAGGCACCTGGGTAGAGAAGAAATGCTTGCTTTTTGACAAATGTTGTTGAAAAGGGTCGATATAATTGACAGCTAAGCAGACGGCACTTCTCCCAAACTCATTCTGGCTACACTTTGAGGTCAATTCTAGGATACGGCCTTGTGTTATCTGCTCTCACAACTCACAGTATTCTAGTCTGAGGTCTGTAGTTATCACTATAGGTATGATTCAGGGCATGGCTGGAAAACACAGCAATGGATATATCAGGCCAAAATGGTGCATGTAGGAAGAACTACCTACCTCAAACAAAGTTTAACTACTAGGGCTGTTGTTAAGAGTTCTCAGAAGTTTTATTCCTCCAAAGGCCATGATCCTGTCTTCATCTTGAAACCCAGTGTTGCATATAGCTCATCTGCTAAACCTGTTTCTGAACTCAAAACCTTTCACACATGAGCAATAAGAGGCATGCTTATGCCTCATCATACATATCTTAGCACACAGCTCATCTACTCAGATATGTTATGTTTCTAACAGTGCTAGGTTTATTGTGGCCAGATTATCAAGGACTCCCTAGCTTAATAAAACAAAAGAAGAAAAAAGCAAAAGAAAAGTGATGTGTTTTCTCTGGTCTTACTGGACCCTCTCAGTCCTTCCTTACCTGAGGTATTCTTTCAGGTTGCCTTTTATAAAAGGGACATCATTTACATAGAGTTTCTGGAGACAGTGGAGTGTGGGAAGTTGAGAAATCAAGCTGAATATTGTCTCCTCATCAAGCTTTTCAGAATCACCCAAACTGAAGGTACCTATGATGTGATCTAGTGTGAGTGTGAAAAGACTTTTCATCAGTTTCAGGTAGGGATTAAGAAAAGCCAACTCTTCTATGCAGATACATCTTAGGATAAGCTCCTGTATACAGTCTGCGTGTACAGTTTTGAAGATTTCTATCACTGAGGCTTTGGTTAAGCCTTCAATTAGTAGCTTTCTACAGAATAGATGAATAGAATCTTTTCTCTGCTGGGCCCACTGCAACAAGTATGTGGTAGATTCATCAAGTCTGCCCTTCATGCGAAGGACTTCAGTCGTCACCTTCAATTCTTTCTTCACCTCACAGCCAGCACTGTTCTCAATTGGCTGCTTCTCTGTCCTGAAATCTGGTAAGCCTTCACCTTCATGGGATCCAGCCCATATCTTCAAGTCATCTTCTCTCCAATTAATTACTCTGAGTTTGCACCTACTGTGAGAGAAAAGAGTATAATTATCAGAATATAAAAGAAGACACATATTACACTCTGATTCTTTTCACATCTCATACATCAGCTCTTTCTTCCAAAACTTTGCCTTTTCCTTTGCCTAGAATTAAACCCCAAGTGTCACATGCTCAGTAAATGCATAACATTCTTTGCAAGAGGGGCATCTTTAGCCCTGTCTTCCTTCCCTTGATTCCAGGCTCCATAATCACAAGCACTTGTACCTTTGAGGGATGCAGGAAAGACCCATTTCTCACTGGCTGTCTACTCTTCTTCTGTATTCTGCATTAGCCATTATTTGCCCAGAGAGCTGAGACAGAGCTTAAAACCCTACACCCTATAAGCTTCTATACCCAGTCAAGAAAATGTTGAATGTGGGGCAAAGAGAAAATTGAAGATCAGAAGTCTTTGATCCATGGTTGGCTAAATATTCTCTGTCTCTAGTTGCTTCTTCTCAGCACTCAGAAAACCATTCTCCAATACCAGTTGCTTTTGCCTACCTGGTTTGAACCTTTTGTGCAAGCAGTATATCTAGTCCCTCAAGCATAGCCTTCAAAGTCTCCAGGTTGCAATTATTTATCTGCTTTCCTAAAGAAAGGTATGGGAAGGGCCACACAGGTATCATGGCCTTCAAGATCCCTATATATCCATCAGTGAAGGCCTCCTCAAAAATTACTGGGAACAGACTCTGGGGCAGGTCCGTGAGAGCAGAAATGGCCAAGGCCTCATCCCTCAGTAGACTCTGAATTGCCAGGTTCTGGAGGGTGGGTGGGGAATAGCATTCCTCTGTGACTTCTTCTAAAGAATCATCCTAGGGAAGCAGGTAAAAAATACACCATTAATGACAAGAAATTTAGGGAGCCCTTCTGCCCACACAGGGAAGTGTGAGGGCTAGATCACTACCGATGAGGATAGAGAACTCAGTTTACCAATTTGATCACCCTCGATTTTCTTTGTTTTTAGAGACAGGGTCTTTATAGAACTACCTGTATTCTGAGCAGTCTTGCAATTTGCTTTATAGACCACACTGGCCTAGACCTCAGTGAGACTTGCCTGCCTGGGCCTCCAAATTGCTAAGATTATATGTGCGTTCCACCACTGCTCAGAAGATGCCACCATAATATATCCAAACCAGAACTGCTTGGTCTGCCCTTTGCTGGTTTTAAAGCCACAATTCTCTCTGGTGATATGAAAATTCTCCCATGTATCCTAGTTCTCAAAGGCCACATCCAAGTTTAGCCACAGTTTGGATGAATACATCCCACTGGAAAGGAATCGCCAAGAACTCTGAAGGCTCAGGCAGTTGTTTGATGATAAATAGACTATGCTTACATTTCTAGGCCTTCAAAGAAAGCAAAGGAAAACAGTTTCCAAACTTCCACAATCCCTATTCAGCTACACTGCATAGAACATGTCTTTGAAATTCCTATCAATAATTATTGACATTAATCTTTGATTATTACTCATGATGGCCTTTTGGAGAAGGTGTTGGGGAAGCTCCAAGCTTGAATAATGCAAGCTACAGAGCTAAAGAGAGTAGGAAAAACTACACTACTATAATTAAACTTTCAGTAGTCATTGGCACAGTATGTAACTCTTTAGCAAGAATCCAGAAAGAATAAATGATGAAGTAGAGTTTAAAATTCACATGCTGAAGCCAGGAGGTTCACAAGTTCAATGCCATAATTTGTACCTTCTACAGCACCATAACAGCTTTTCTGAGACCTGCAAAAACTAATTAAAGACCAAAAATGTAAGAAAAAGGAGTGGAAATTTTAATTTCAGGTGATATTCAGATTTTTCATTAGAATACTAAATAAAAATAGGCAGGATTGTTTCTGAAAATTTGAACATATCCTGGATTCCTTGAAAAGAATAAACCATGTATCAATCAGCACATGGAAATACCTTGTTTTTTATCTGGTTTTTTTTTGTTTTGTTTTGTTTTGTTTTACTTCTTTCAGACTTGTTCTTATCCATGGCTGTTTTGAAACTTACTTTATAAATTTGGCTGGTATCAAGCATAGATACCATTTACTTTCTGCCTTCCTGTTGGAGTAAAGTGAGGGTATGAGAGGATAGGAGCAACAAAGGCTATGATAAGGATATAATGTCTATTAAATACACACACACACTTATATGTATATACATGTACATATACATACACAATATACACCCAAACATATTTGTATATATGTGTATGCATAAACATGGATATGTATGTATACACACACACACACACACACATATATATATATATATATATATATATATATATATATATATATGCATGTTTCTTCTTGCAAGTTTGAGAACACCCTGAGTTCCATAAAATTAGAGACTATTTATCAGTGAGAAGCAAATACCATTTGCTTGGTTTGCCTTATTTTTTAATTATGTATTGCTTTATTTCTTTAATGAATAGGAATATACTCTTCCTGTCTTCAGACAGCTACATAGAGGGCATGTGATCCCGTAGATAGTTGGGAGCCACCATATAGTTAATGGGAATTGAACACAGTACATCTGGAAGAATACTTAATGTTCTTAACCACTGAACTATCTCTTGAACCCCTTGTTTTGGTTTTAGAGACTTAATTTAATACATAGCTGTTTTGACACTCACAGCCTCCCTCTCCATTCCTATTACTGAGATTAAAAGCACACCAAAAAATGCCAGTCTTAAAGTCACATAAAGATCAGTAGTGAAGGGACTTGTCTAACTCATATCTTACATTCCAGGCAAAAGTGCTTTGATTTCAAGATCACCCTGACATTCTTAGTGAGACTGTTCAAAAGACAAAAACAAATCTATATAAAAAAATATCCCACAGAAATGACAATGAACCAATTAATAATTGGAAGTAATTGAGAACACACTTTTAAGGCCTGCCATTTTTTTCTTTTTAATTATATTCAAATCATTGCCCCCCTCCCATAGTTTTATAAAATTCCTCATCTTCCTTGTCTCCAAAAGGGTAGTCCCATTCCCGTAGAGCTTCAAGTCTCTCTAGGATTATTCTCACCTTCTCCCACAGAAGCTGGATCAGGCAATCCTCTGCTATACATGTGCCTGGGCTTCGGACAAGCCTATATATGCTGCCTGGTTGGGTAGCTCAGTCTCTGGGAGCTCCCAGTTGTCAAAGAAAGGTGAAGCTGGTGGTGTTCATATAGGGTCATTCTCCCCTTCAGCTTCTTCAATCCTTCTCCTAATTCAACCATAGTAAAATCTTGAATGGTCAAAAATCACTTAAAGAAATATTCAAAGTCCTTGGTCATCAGTTAAATGCAATTCAAAATGACCTTGAGATTCCACCTTACAACAATCAGAATAGCTATGATCAAAAACTCTGGTGACTGCACATGCTGGTGAGGGTGTGGAGAAAGGAACACTCCTCCATTGCTGGTAGGATTGCAAACTGGTGCAGCCACTCAGGTAATCAATCTTGTGGTTCCTCAGAAAATTGGAAACATCTCTACCTGACAAGCTAGCTATACCACCCTGGGGCGTATACTCAAAAGACATCCCACCATACTACAAGGACACATGCTCCACTATGTTCAAAACTTTCTAATTTGTAATATCCAGAAGCTGGAAACAACCCAGATAGCCCTCAACCAAAGAATGGATACAGAAAATGTGATTCATTTACATAATGGAATACTATTGCACTGTTAAAAATCAGGACACTATGAATTTTGCAGGCAAATGGTGGAACTAGGAGATATCATCCTGAGTTAGGTAACTTACTCTCAAAATGACATGCATGGTATGTACTAACCAAAAATGGATATTAGCCAAAAATACAGAATATCTAGGATTGAGGTCAAGCAATCTTGCCTAGAAACTGATCTCAAAAAACAAACAAAAACAAAAAACAAAAAAAAAACAAAAAAAAAACAAAAACAAAACAAAAAAAAACAACAAAAACCAGCAAGTAACACAGTATATAAACAAAATTTCAAGTGAGAACAAGGCTAGACTAGGTTACATGAGATGAGGTATCCTGATGGAGCTGAGGTACTTACCTGATCTGGACAATGGAGACAGATCACCATATTCGGGCAAGGGAAAGCTGTGACTCCAGGCTCCAAGAGACCTAATCTATACTTCCTCTCCTTGCTATGAATCATTATATACCTTTCAGCTGAACCCTCCCTTTGTAGCCACACCCTCCCAGCTAAAGTCAGCCTCTGGTTCAACAATTGAGTCTCCATCCACCTGCTCATTTTCAGATTTAAATAGTGTCTGCAAATTAGACCAGATCTGTACACAGGAAGAATCTAAGACCAGACCCATAGTCAAGAATTGATTTACTGAAGACGAGTGGTTATGTCTGATGCCCTTACTCACATTACTTGCAAAGCCAAGTTAAGTGGATCTCAGAGTTCAAGACTCTGCTGGTTTGTGTATGTATGGCAAATAACTCACCTTGTAGAAGTTGAAGTAGCATTGTGGGTATGGACTTTAATCCCCTTTTCCTAGCTTCTTGGGAGCCCTTATTCTGTTAGCAGCATCTGGAGCTCAAGGCTGACCCTGATGATTTGTCAGTCCTCAGCTGTGCTAACTTGAGAAGACTGAAGTGGGAGGATGCCAAACAGATCAGCTTAATTTCACCTTCAGCTACACAGTAAACTTGAGGAGAGTCTAAGATAATGGTCATCATCTCTTCTAATTGTATGTACATCCAAACCAAAATGAAGAACGTTCACTACAAGGGAAAAGATGGTCTTCATTTTCCAGAAGGGAATGGTGTTAGAGAAAGGATCATCCAGTCTACAGTGTCTGCTACATTCTTTAGGACTGCGGTTCCAGACACCTCTTCCTCTCTATATATGTCTGTCTGTCTGTCTGTCTGTCCCCATCAACCCTTGTTGCAGCCAGCCAGCGGCTCACATGTCTGGGATCTAGTCTGGAAGGCATCTTAGAAACCTGGAAGAGAAAAGGGGGCTAGGTGGTGTGAGAGAGATGGAACGAAGACAACCATCTGATCAAGGTTCAATTTTACTATTCCCGACACTGGGTTAGGAAGCAGGGGAAGGGGCCCATTCCCGCCAAATTATCCCTGGAGTCCAGTTTCAAGTGACCACGTGTTTGGCTCAGGAACAGCTAGGTGGCAGGCAGCATCAGTGGGAGTGGCAGAATGATAGGGCCGCAAGCTCCACCCAGATGCTCTCTTCATACTAGCAGTGAAACTTGATCAGCCAGGTTTCAGGCTGAGGGGGCTGGGGGAGGTTACAACCCCTGCTGCACTTAAATTAAAGACAGGGGTGGGCTAGAAGGTGGCTGCTGCCCTGAAAAAAGAAAAAGAACAAAAGAAACGTATTACCTGCCTCCCACCCCAAACCATGTGTCAATTCCTTTCCAACTAGGCAATAAAAGAGAACTGTGAGTTCTGACCCCAGTGGATATAGAAGTGTCACTATCTGAGTTGTAATAAGATCTAAGCCCACTTTCTATTTTCCTGTGATTCATTTCCCTCATATGCCCTCTTAAGAGAGTAAAGGTTGTATATCCAGGCACTGAACATGGCCTGACAATCTCTTTCTTTGTGAATGAAAACTTATTTCCAACAACTGCAAATGCATCTCAGGCTTCATCTCTAGTACAATTTAATTTGTAGGCTTATTGGTTTTGTCAGGGTCCACCTCCCTCTGCCTCTTGAGGGCTGGGGTTAAAGGCATGCAACACTGTGCACACCTCCAGGGTCAGTTTCTATGGAAATAGCGTTTATATGCTCATTCTGAAGGAATGCCTCTACCACAGCACCAAGCTAAGGCAGGTGATTCTGCAGTTGTACTCTGCCCACTTGAAGATGCAATGATAACTTGTGTTAAGGCTTTCTAGAACAGGTTCCCTGCATTTTCTGAATTCCAGGATATATTATAGACTCTAAGCATACCAGAAAGTAAATGCTATCTTCATCTTACTTGTCTCTTCAGAGAACTCAGTCTATACCTTGGGAAGAGACACTGCTTTTAAGCATAACATGGCAGATGCAGACAAATATATTTATCTCTGTCTACAAGGTCAGAATATGTATGTTTATTCCAGGCTCAGTATAACCTCCCATATCACACAGCACACATGTGAAGGGCCACGAGGAAAACACTACTCACTTGTTATCTGACTCACCTGAGAATTGTTACTCTGTAACCCACTCTTCCAGGTTGACCCTTCTGGTAAATACTATTTCATAGATCTCAAGGGTACCTAAATTTTATGCATCCATCTCCAAGGACCACAGAGAAAGTTATCTCCACAGATACAAAGTTCTAGATCAATCTTCTCTTACTGGGAGTAAGAGCAAATTGTTGGAGGAGCCGGAGCACAGAGCTGAGACTGGGATATCAGGAGCACAGAGTTATGATTTAGACCACCCCTTGGACAACAAAGATGCTTATCACTGGGCTGAGGATCTGACTGATGCCCAGTGGTCTTGCTCTTGACCCCTCACTTCAGAGATAGTAACTCTGAGCACATTTGATGCCCCAAATGCTTAATGCCTCCATCTCCAGCTCAGCTATGGGGGAAAGGCATGAACTCTCATTCCTGGGCAAGGCTGTACTGTGTTATTTCTACAGCCCTGTTTTTTACTGCATTTTAAAAATTCGTTCAATACTTTATTTTCTTTATTAAAATAACTTATGAGTACATGGCTGTGTTTGTGTGCAAGTACGTGCAGGTACTCACAGAAACCAGAAGGGGCTTCAGATTCCCTGTAACTGGAGTTAAAGATGGTTATGATCTACATTATATGGGTGCTAGAACCCCAACTCAGGATCTGTGTATGCCTCTGTCTCTCAACACCTGACCTTAACACAGGTTCTCTGTATTCTCAGGAAACTCTTCCCAATAAATTTCACCTGATGATGTTGCTCTCTTCTTAATCACCACCAGTTTCTCCCCTCTAGCTGACCAGCATCAATTATCCCAGCAAAGCCAAAGTTTCACTTTAGTGATTATGGTAGCAAGTTAGATACAGGTGATTCTTCAGCTTCAGGTAGCCAGGACCAGAGATATCTCAATTCAAAATTGCAAATAGCCCTGATAAAGTCATTAAATTTCCCTCTAAAATTTCACTGGACTGAGAATTTTAACATTCTCATCTTTTCTTTAAGATCCTTTAGAATTTCCCACTAAGCTATCAACACTCAATGACTTTTATATCCCAAAGTTCCAAAGTCAATGCAACCCCAAACAGGCTCAGGCCTATCTCAGCAATAGCCTACTATGCTGGTACTAACTTGTCTTAGGGTTTCTATCATTGTGAAGAAATTCCATAACTAAAAAGTAATGAGAACTCTGACTATCTCCCATATGTCATCAGTTGATTCTAGATAGTAACCAGACGTTTTGTTACTCAGAGCACATTCCAAAAAGTTGTAAAACCATTAACCAGAGGTCTTAAAAAGAGAACTAATGATTTATTATAGGTTCTAGGACTGAAGGTAAAATATTGGCTGGATTTATCTATAGAAAACTTCACTAATAACTTAGTTGTGTGTTGTAACTCTCAAAAAAAAAAAAAAACACTGTGAAGATATGACAGCTGATGAATGTTTAGCCAGATAATTTCACCTAATTATTATGCATAGAAGCATTCACTGTTGTAAACTTACTAGATTTATGATTTGACTTTGTGTAAATTTGTGATAAACTTTTTAACGTGAGTTCATGTATTCTGAAAGATGTCTAAGTGCTGAGGAGAAAGAAAAAAGTCACAACTGAGCTGAAGAGAACTTTTTAGACAGAATACTTTCTTTTTCAGTTCTGAACAGAACTTTTTAGAACAGAACTGAGGATAATTTTTTTTCAGTCAGGACATAAGAGAACTTTTTTGACAGAACTGAACTCAAAAAGAACTTAGAAGTAAAGGCATAGCATTCGGGGAAAAGGCATTGAGAGTAAGAGCATTTTTGTGACATCAGAGCATGATGAGAGAGCAAGTTTAGAAGGAGAATGCAGAGTGGAGCAACTTACAAACTATAGGTAACATAAAAAGTCAAGAGAGCATTGATTCATCATGATCTGGGTCTACTTGTTTTGATTAAGTGATTTTAAAACTTTTGACACTTTTTACCTACTTTCCCAGGATTAAATCCATTATCTTATCTTTTTGACCTCGAACTAAGTTTCAGAACTTCTCAAGGGAAATATATGACTATTATTGAGCTAATTAGCCTTATTGCATATGATGGAAATAATGCTAAGAGCACAACGTAGTGGCACACAGCTAGAATCCTAACACTGGTGAGGTAGAGAAAAGAGAATTAGAAGGTCCAGTTCACCCCCAGTTGCACAGAGAGATTTAGAACACTTTATGCTACTGAGACAATGACATACATTTCCTGGTCATTGAGTATGCCCAGCATACCTGGTACCGGGTTCAATCCTCAGCACTAAACAGCAGCTGTAAGCATCTAATCCCAG
Source organism: Mus musculus (assembly GCF_000001635.26). Lineage (NCBI taxonomy): Eukaryota > Metazoa > Chordata > Mammalia > Rodentia > Muridae > Mus > Mus musculus. Next base: position 87,950,177 of record NC_000078.6, on the reverse strand, counting down.
CATTTAGGGTACTGTTTCTAAACCTGTGGAGAGCAACTCCCTTGTGATTGCATGTCAGATATACTGTAATCAGTTATTTATACTATAAATTATAATAGTAGCAAAACTACAGTTATAAAGTAACATAAATGGCTTTATACCTGGAGCTTACCACTACATACCTGGAACTCTCTTAAAAGGTTGCAGCATCAGAATTGAGGAGGAAAAAGTGGAAGTAGGGACATGGATCAGGAATTCAAGGTCACTCTTGGCCAGCTAGCAAATTTGAAGGTGTATTGGACTACAGTACATGCTGCCTTTGGGTGGGTGGGTGAGTGGGGTAATGAAAAGAAAATCAAGATTAGGCAGATTAATCTTGTCAATTTCTGTTCTTGGACTAGCTGAGATAACTTTTCATTTGCCTTTGTTATGATTAAACATGGAAACAGATTTTTCTTTGCGCTTTTCTATTGTTTTATTTTTCAAGATGGTATTGTGTGTGTGTGTGTGTGTGTGTGTGTGTGTGTGTGTGTGTGTGTAGCCCTGGCTGTCCTGGAAGAGGCTTTTGTAGCCCAGGCTGGCCAGAACTCACAGATGTCCAATTGCCCCTGCCTCAGGTTGCTGGGTGGGATTAAAGGCCTACACCTGACAACCAGAGTGAAATCTCAGAAATCCATGTAACAGGGGAAGGTTCAAGATGTGCCTTGCAGTGACAGGCTTACCACTCCTACCTGACAACCAGATATTGCACAAAGCACAGAGAATGTATAACTTAGAAGGTTGTGCTTTGAGACAGACCTTCACTATGTAGGCAGTCTTGGATTTTACTATGAAAACAAGGCTTGTCTTGAACTTCTGGGTCTACCTGCCTCCTGAGTGCTGGAATTAGATTTCCAGCCTACGCCACTACACCCCACTGGACAATTAAAAATGAAAAAAAGTAAGCGGGCATGGTGGTACACACCTTTAATCCCAGCACTTGGGAGGCAGAGGCAGGCAGATTTCTGAGTTTGAGGCCAGCCTGGTCTTTAAAGTGAGTTCCAGGACAGCCAGGGCTACAGAGAAACCCTGTCTCAAGAAACAAAACAAAACAAAACAAAACAAAAAACAAAACAAAACAAAAAAACAAAAACAAAAACAAAAAAGAAAAGAAAAGAAAAGAAAAGAAAGTTAGAAACTGCAGTAGCTAAATCAGATGTTAAAGATAACTACTCTACTTGCACTTTCAGGCTTAGAAAGTTTAGTAGTACACTTTGGGATAACAGCAAAATTGCAATAGCTGTTCTGTTCAAGGTGCCAGCTAAAATATCAGCAAAGCTGAATGATGAGTCTGGAAGATAAGCAAGCACTTTACAGACCCACCAACAGACCTTCTCCATCCAGTAGAAGCTGCTGATATCCAACAACAAATCCAAGTCTGCATATAACAAAGTCCTGTCTGAAAGAAATCCAAATGACATACAGGTAACTCTGGCTACAAGGTGGTTTTCTGTGGAGTGAAGACATGAAGACATGGCTATCTTCACAGAAATGTTTCTCAATGGCATATTTTTAGCCTTTTGTTGTCAAAGGATAATACTGAAAGGTTTGTGGTCTTGTTGTTATTATTATTATTTAGATTTATTTCTCTTTTGTATATGTTTTGCCTGCATTTATGTATGTCTATGTGATATATTTGTTTCTGCAGAAATGAGAGTCAATTCTCTTAGAATTAGAGTTATGGAAGTTTGTGAGCAGCCATGTGAGTGGTAGAAACTTAATCTGGGTCCTCTTGGAAGAGCAATGTGTGCTTTTAACCACTAAGCAATTTTTTCAGTCCTTATTTCTATTTAAGAGAAGTGGTTGGGTTTGTGTTTCTGTTGTTGTTGTTGTTGTTTTGGTGTGATTGGGTGTGTGAGTGTGTTTGTGTGTGTGATATTTTTAATTTAATTTAATTTAATTTTTTCACCATGTGAGTCCAACTTCAGTAATCATGCTTAGCATTAAGTGTCTTTACCTGCTAAGCCATATACTTGGCTCTGTATTTGATACAGGGTCTCATGTAACACAGGCTGGCCTCTCACTATGTAGCTCAGGCTGTCCTTAAAATTCTACTCCTCTAGCTTTTAAATCCCAATTGTTAGGATTACAGGCCAGTACCACCATGTCCAGTGTTTTTTGGTTTAGGTTTAGTTTGGTTTGCTTTGCTTTTCCTTTTCAGTCTAAATAAATAGACTAAATCCTTTGTTCTGTCTTTTTCTTCCTTAAGGCCTAAGGCAGTGCTCACTCACTGGGACATGTCAGTGTTTGTGGCCTGATTTCCCAAAAGTTTTGACATTCATTTGCATTTTACCCTTGAAATTTACTTTCCCTTTAAATTACTTAATACAAGGAAAAACAAGCCTCCTTAAGAGGATTGCTGGGTGACACTCAAATGTCTAATCAGCTAGTAGCAGTTTGCATTTAGTGTCACAGATGTGAAGGGGAGGCCTGAGTAGTAAGGTGTTAAAACAGAGCCAGAGAAGACTCTGTCTGGGAGCTTAAAGTCATACTTGGCCTGGTTTCCATAGAAAGCTCTTTGTCCCATCTGGTGAGTTGCTCACTTCATTAAGACACTTCTGTTCACATTCCCCCCAAATGAGGCTCTTGGTGGTGCTACCAAGAATTCAGCTCAACTGAGGTTGGAGAATCAGGTCACTTCTTGAGCCAAGAAGTTTTAAGCTAGCCTGAGCAACATATCTAGGCTGCATGGGGTGCTGGAGGATCTCAACACTCCCTACAACCAATTTCTGGTAGCTAAGTGTGTATACACTTGATATGTTTTGATCTTGATTCAGATTTTTAGGTGAATGGAATATTTTCTTGATTTTGTGACAAACTTGTTATGTATCCCTGGCTGACCTGAAATTCACCATGCATGCACTCTGTACCACATGAATGCCTGGAAGCTGTGAAGCCTAGAAGAGCCCTAGAACTGGAGCTTCGAGCCATCATGTGGCTGCTGGAAATTTGTTTTGCTTCTAAGAATTCCTGAACCCCAAAAGGCCTCCAAGGAAAAGTCTTCGATGTAGTGCCATTAGGGTTGTTTTGGATTTTTTTTTTTACCCAACAAAGCTCTGGATAGTCTAGAATTCCCTATGTCCATATAGTTTGCCTCAAAGACACAGGGACACATGGATTCACCTACTTCTGCTTCCAGAGTGATGGGATTAAATGTATGGGCTATCACATCATGCTCACCACCCAGCCACAATTTCCTTTTCTATCTCCTTGCTGGCTGATCCTTTCCCTAACAACCCTAACTTCTGGGGAACCTAGAGAAGCTTTCACACTAAACCATCTGTAGGGCCAATGTTCTGAGGATAGGCCTGGCCCCTGGTTAAAGGTTGGGGCCACTTACCCATCTCAAAAATATTAACCCAGAATTTATTCTATCTAAAGGAAATACAGGGACAAAGAGTTCAGCAGAGACTGAAAGGCCATCCAAGATTGTCCCCCCTGGGGATCCATCCCATATGCAGCCACCAAACCCAGACTCTATTGCTGATGCAAGAAGTGCATACCTGATATAGCTGTCTCCTGAGAGGTTCTGCCAGAGCCTTACCAATACAGGTGCAAATACTTGAAGTTATTCATCAGACTGACACTGGAAATTCAATGGAGGAATTAGGGGAAGGACTGAAGGAGCTGGAGAGGTTTGCAACTTCATAGGAAGAACAATATCAACTAACCTGATACCCGCAATGCCTCCCCAAAGCTCCTAGAGACTAAACAACACCCCGAAGAATACACCAGTGTCCCATGGCTCCAGCTGCATATGTAGCAGAGGATGGACTTATATGGTATCAATGGGAGGTGACACCCTTGGTCTTGTCAAGGCTCTATGCTCCAGCATAGGTGAATAGGTGGGGTGGTGAGGCAAGAGGCAGGTAGGTGGAGTAACACCCTCTTAGAAGCAGGAGATAGGGGTGGGGTAGGGGAGTATTATGTCCAATTTTCTGAGGAACCGCCAGACTGATTTCCAGAGTGTTTGTACAAGCTTTCAATCCCACCAACAATGGAGGAGTGATCCTCTTTCTCGACATCCTCACCAGCATCTGCTGTCACCTGAATTTTTGATCTTAGCCATTCTGACTGGTGTGAGATGGAATCTCAGGGTTGTTTTGATTTGCATTTCTCTGATGATTAAGGATGTTGAACATTTGTTCAGGTGTTTCTCAGCCTTTCGGTATTCCTCGGGTGAGAATTCTTTGTTTAGCTCTGAGCCCCATCTTTTAAGGGGGCTATTTGATTTTCTGGAGTCCACCCTCTTGAGTTCTTTATATATATTGGATATTAGTCCCCTATCTGATTTAGGATAGGTAAAGATCCTTTCCCAATCTGTTGGTGGTCTTTTTGTCTTATTGACGGTGTCTTTTGCCTTGCAGAAGCTTTACAGTTTCATGAGGTCCCATTTGTCAATCCTCGATCTTAAAGCACAAGCCATTGCTGTTCTATTCAGGAATTTTTTCCCTGTGCCCATATCTTCGAGACTTTTCCCCACTTTCTCCTCTATAAGTTTCAGTGTCTCTGGTTTTATGTGGAGTTCCTTAATCCACTTAGATTTGACCTCAGTACAAGGAGAGAGGAATGGGTCGATTCGCATTCTTCTACATGATAACAACCAATTGTGCCAGCACCATTTGTTGAAAATGCTGTCTTTTTTCCACTGGATGGTTTTAGCTCCCTTGTCGAAGATCAAGTGATCATAGGTGTGTGGGTTCATTTCTGGGTCTTCAATTCTATTCCATTGGTCTACTTGTCTGTCACTATACCAGTACCATGCAGTTTTTATCACAATTGCTCTGTAGTAAAGCTTTAGGTCAGGCATGGTGATTCCACCAGAGGTTCTTTTATCCTTGAGAAAAGCTTTTGCTATCCTAGGTTTTTTGTTATTCCAGATGAATTTGCAGATTGCTCTTTCTAATTCGTTGAAGAATTGAGTTGGAATTTTGATGGGGATTGCATTGAATCTGTAGATTGCTTTTGGCAAGATAGCCATTTTTACAATGTTGATCCTGCCAATCCATGAGCATGGGAGATCTTTCCATCTTCTGAGATCTTCTTTAATTTCTTTCTTCAGGGACTTGAAGTTTTTATCATACAGATCTTTCACTTCCTTATTTAGAGTCACGCCAGGATATTTTATATTATTTGTGACTATTGTGAAGGGTGTTGTTTCCCTAATTTCTTTCTCAGCCTGTTTATTCTTTGTGTAGAGAAAGGCCATTGACTTGTTTGAGTTAATTTTATATCCAGCTACTTTACTGAAGCTGTTTATCAGGTTTAGGAATTCTCTGGTGGAATTTTTAGGGTCACTTATATATACTATCATATCATATACAAAAAGTGATATTTTGACTTTATCTTTTCCAATTTGTATCCCCTTGATCTCCTTTTGTTGTCGAATTGCTCTGGCTAGGACTTCAAGTACTATGTTGAAGAGGTAGGGAGAAAGTGGGCAGCCTTGTCTAGTCCCTGATTTTAGTGGGATTGCTTCGAGCTTCTCACCATTTACTTTGATGTTGGCTACTGGTTTGCTGTAGATTGCTTTTATCATGTTTAGGTATGGGCCTTGAATTCCTGATCTTTCCAAGACTTTTATCATGAATGGGTGTTGGATCTTGTCGAATGCTTTTTCCGCATTTAATGAGATGATCATGTGGTTTTTGTCTTTGAGTTTGTTTATATAATGGATTACATTGATGGATTTTCGTATATTAAACCATCCCTGCATCCCTGGAATAAAACCTACTTGGTCAGGATGGATGATTGCTTTAATGTGTTCTTGGATTCGGTTAGCAAGAATTTTATTGAGTGTTTTTGCATCGATATTCATAAGGGAAATTGGTCTGAAGTTCTCTATCTTTGTTGGATCATTCTGTGGTTTAGGTATCAGAGTAATTGTGGCTTCATAGAATGAGTTGGGTAGAGTTCCCTCTACTTCTATTTTGTGGAATAGTTTGTGCAGAACTGGGATTAGATCTTCTTTAAAGGTCTGGTAGAGCTCTGCACTAAACCCATCTGGTCCTGGGCTTTTTTTGGTTGGGAAACTATTAATGACTGCTTCTATTTCCTTAGGGGATATGGGACTGTTTAGATCATTAACTTGATCCTGATTTAACTTTGGTACCTGGTATCTGTCTAGAAATTTGTCCCTTTCATCCAGGTTTTCCAATTTTGTTGAGTATAGACTTTTGTAGAAGGATCTGATGGTGTTTTGGATTTCTTCAGGATCTGTTGTTATGTCTCCCTTTTCATTTCTGATTTTGTTAATTAGGATGTTGTCCCTGTGCCCTCTAGTGAGTCTAGCTAAGGGTTTATCTATCTTGTTGATTTTCTCAAAGAACCAACTCCTCGTTTGGTTGATTCTTTGAATAGTTCTTCTTGTTTCCACTTGGTTGATTTCACCCCTGAGTTTGATTATTTCCTGCCTTCTACTCTTCTTGGGTGAATTTGCTTCCTTTTTTTCTAGAGCTTTTTTTTCTGTTATTATCCTTTGAAGGGCTGGATTCGTGGAAAGATATTGTGTGAATTTGGTTTTGTCGTGGAATACTTTGGTTTCTCCATCTATGGTAATTGAGAGTTTGGCCAGGTATAGTAGCCTGGGCTGGCATTTATGTTCTCTTAGTGTCTGTATAACATCTGCCCAGGCTCTTCTGGCTTTCATAGTCTCTGGTGAAAAGTCTGGTGTAATTCTGATAGGTCTGCCTTTATATGTTACTTGACCTTTCTCCTGAAAGACCCCCGAAGGGAGACCCTCACTCAAGCACTCAAGCCCCGGGACAGCCGCGGACCCAAGAAGACACTGAGACCGTACTCAAAATGTAGAAGGCAAGATTTAATAGAACAACAGCAAGAAAGCACATGGAACATAGACCAGAGCTCTGGGGTCGAAACTCATGCACCTAGTGGTGTAGAGGAGAATCGACGACCAGCCAAATTTTTCACAGGCTTATATAGTAAAACTCAAGGGGGGAGAGCTGGGCAGGGAAAGTACAAGTTTACATCACTAGGGGGTTCTGCCAAGGGACAAGGGGTTCTGCCAAGGGAATCTACGTAACTAAGGGGTCATGTCCTATCATTTGGCAATGTACCCGGTTCATTTTGAGGTTGTTCCAGGAGGCCCTTATCTCAAAAATGTTCTTGGAACAGTTTTTAGTTGGGAGGGTTCGAACTCTAGGGTGAGGAGTTCAGGAATGCATTCTGGGGTGAAGAGTTCAGGAGTGTTCCGGGAACAATCTCTAGATGGGAGGGGTCGGGTTCTGGGATGAAGAAGAGTTCAGTAAAAATTTTTATTCTTCATTCCCCACTTCTTTTAGGAGATAGCTCTAATCTTAGAGCGAGTTTTCAACCTCCTGAAGGACCCGATATTGTTGCCTCAGTACCATAACTTGGACTGCGTTTATCCTTTCTCTAATAAAAGCTACTAACTTATTAAGGATGCATGGGCCAAAAGTAAGCAAAAGCATAAGTGTAATTAAAGGTCCTGCTATAGTGGAGAGGAGAGTGGTGAGCCAAGGGGACTTATTAAACCAGCTTTCAAACCATCCTTGTTGGCTTTCTCTTTCTCTTTTACGTATATCTAGGCGTTCTCTAAGTTTAGCCATAGAATCTTTGATTACTCCTGAATGGTCAACATAAAACCAACATTCTTCTTTTAAGGCAGCACAGAGTCCTCCTTCTTTAAGGAATAATAAGTCTAATCCCCTTCTATTTTGCAGCACCACTTCGGACAGGGAAGTTAAAGATTCTTCTAATTTGGTTATAGACTGTTCTATAGTTCTAAGATCAATATCCATAGCTGCATGTAGTTCTTCATAGTATTGGGGGGTCTTAATTAAGGCAGCGGTTCCTGTACCTACTCCAGCTGCTACTCCCAATCCTAATAGAACTGCCAAAGTTAAGGTAACGGGTTCTCTTTTCCAGCGGGCCCGATGTTCAAATTTATCTAAAAAAGAGCTATCATCATGATACAAGAGTCTGGGAATAAGCTGAACCAAAATGCAGAAATCTTTGGAACTATTAAAAACAGACATAGACACACAAGGAGTGAGACCGGTATTGCAAGCCCACACTGTGTCTAGGGGAGGCACCAGATACTGACCACTTTTGCTAGACTGGATGTTCTGGGTCTGATTACAGAGGTGCCCTTTATCCTGAGGTACCTGGCCCAAGCAGAGCCCTCTTCCTGAAACTGCTGCTAGAGTCAACTTTCTGTTTTCTCCCCAAAGACATTGAGAATGATCTGAAGTGATATTATAAGTCCTGATCTGAGCTATTCCTTCATAATAAGGGGGGCTAGAGGCATAGCATAACCAGCATGATTGAGTCATATTAGGGTTAGTTCTATTTAGAACTAAAAAAGCTCCTTGGACTAGACTGACCAGACGGTCCTCTGTTCCTAGGGGCGGTGGGGAAGCCAAGGTAGGCTTTATGAGGAGAGTATTAGTTCCTAGGGAGGGTACCACTGTGTTGGGCTGTGGAGTTGGTGGAGCTGGTACAGTCGGGACCTTTGGGGGAGCCAGTACGACTGGGGGGCCCTGTTCTATAAGGACCTTGTTGGGCCCTACGAGTGTCACTGCCGGGTCTCTCACTGTCAGTCTGATCGTGAAAATGAATCCAGGATCTCTTAGTGGAATGTATACTCGCCAACCCCACCTATTTCCTTTAAGCCAACTTAGACGGTGTTGTTTTCCGTTCTCGGTGAACCTTATACGTAGGGGGTTGCAGTATTTATCTTTGCATGGTCCTGAGGGTGCTCTGTTTTTAAAAGTGCACCCACTCTCTTGATATTTATAGGGGTTTCTTTCTCCTTCGTTTGACTTATCATAGCCACTACCTCGTTTTACCGTGATTAGGTCCCATTTAGAGGAGGGCTTCCAGTAAGGATCCCCTGTCGTTTCACATGTCCATTTACCACAAAAGTAATCTGATGCACCCCCGCATTCTTGTTGAAGCCTTTTGCTCTGACCCTGACCAGGGCAAACATAAAAATGTGCAGCTCTAAGATTAGCTCGGTAGAACTGCCCCGAACACCCATATGTGCTCCCTATCCCATTTGGGACACACCGCTCCTCAGGGGGTGGGTTGCTAAGATCAGTATGATCTGAGAGGTCCCAATTGGGGGATCCTGCCGCTAACTTACAGATGTCAGGCGTGAGATCAGGCCACCAAGTCCAGAGGGGATGGACTGCAGTGGTTGCCCATACAATGTTTCCCTTTTCATTAAGCACCTCCCAGGACTGTTGAATCGGAGCATGAGGGTTAAGGTTCCCTAGGTCTAGAGTGGCGCCTGCGGCGCAGACGAAGCTTAAGAGGATTGTCAGTGGCTGCCACTGTCCAATTGTCGTCGTGGTTTTCTTCATCTTGACTGGCGGCCCTCTTGACATGGGAGGCGTGGATCCAGGAGGCGATTCTGTCAACTTTTACCGCAGTAGGGGTTGTCAGTAACACCAAATAGGGTCCCTTCCACCGTGGCTCAAGGCTGCCGGTTCGATGCCATCTGACCAAGACTTTGTCTCCAACTCGGAACCGGTGGGGTACTGCGGTGGTCCCTGGGGTATAGGCTGCTTTCAGTTGGTCCCAAATCTGGGTCCTAATCACTTCTAGGGCCTTTAAATGAATAAGCAAAGAGGAGGGTAAGACAGGGTCAGAGTCGGAAACTAATGTTCCACCAGCTTCCATTAAGGGGGGAGGTCCTCCATACAGAACTTCAAAAGGAGTGAGCCCGAAACGACCAGGGGTGTTTCGGGCTCGGAAGAGCGCAAGAGGAAGGAGAGCCACCCAGTCTTTTCCGCCGGTCTCAATGGCTAATTTAGTCAAGGTCTCTTTTAAGGTCCTATTCATCCTCTCTACCTGTCCTGAGCTTTGAGGGCGGTAAGCACAGTGTAATTTCCAATCGATGCCCAACTGAGTGGCCAAGCCCTGACTTACCTGGGCAACAAAGGCTGGTCCATTGTCGGACCCGATTACCTTAGGGATTCCAAATCTTGGCAGGATTTCTTCAAGGATCTTCTTGGCCACAATCTGGGCAGTCTCTGTTTTAGTGGGAAATGCCTCGACCCATCCTGAAAAGGTGTCTACAAATACTAACAGATACTTGTTACCATACATTCCAGGTTTAACTTCAGTAAAGTCTAAATCCCAATACACTCCAGGATGGTCTCCCCGTTGTCTCTTTCCAGGTTCTCTGTAGGCTTTAGTTGCATTAGTGAATGCACATGGTTTGCAGGAGTCTATAATCTTTTGAGCCACTGACTTCAGGTTGGGGACTTGGTATCGGGAATTTAATTAGTCTCATCATTTTTTCAACTCCCAGGTGGGTGAATTGGTGTAGTCCTTTCACAAATTTTATTCCTTCTTCGGGAGTTAATTCTATTTTTCCTTCAAAAAAGTATGGGAGGGGATCACTGGTCCACCATAGCTCTTTTATGTTATACCTCCCATCCTCAGGGCTTTTGGGCGGATCACCTTTTTCAGTTAAGATCATGGCCCCTTGAGCAACTTGTTTTGCCACTAAGTCTGCCATTCGGTTGCCCTTGGCCACCAAGTCTTCTCCTTTTTGGTGGCCGGGGCAGTGGATGATGGCTACCTTTTTAGGTGCATGTATGGCTTCCAACAGGGCCAGAATTTCTTCTTTGTTTTTAATGTCTTTACCAGCCGAGGTCAATAGCCCTCGCTGCCTGTAGATGGCCCCATGGATGTGTGCGGTAGCAAAAGCATATCGGCTGACAGTGTAGATATTAACGATCTTACCTTTAGCCTCTCGGAGGGCTTGTATAAGCGCTATAAGTTCAGCCTTTTGTGCCGATGTTCCTTCAGGCAAAGCGCTTGCCCAAATTACCTTTTTCCCGTCTACCACCGCAGCTCCAGCCTTTCGCTTCCCCTCTATCAGGAAACTGCTGCCGTCCGTGTACCAACTGGGAGCTCCAGGCCAGGGTTGGTCAGTCAGGTCACTTCTGGTCCCAGTTTCTTCAGCGAGGATGTCCATACATTGATGTACTGGGACGGAATCATTTGTTAGAGGGAGAAGGGTAGCTGGGTTGAGGATGGCAGGGGGCGCAAAGGTTACACGCTCATTTAGCAGCAGGCTCTGATAGTGTGTCATTCAGGCATTTGTCATCCATCTGTCAGGTGGCTGCTGCACGATACTTTCTAAGGCATGAGGGGCCACAACAGTCACCTGTTGTCCCATTGTCAATTTGTCAGCATCTTTGATCAGCAGGGCCACTTTTCAGACATGTGGGCCATCCACTAGCAACAGGATCTAATTTTTTTGACAAATAGGCTACAGGTCTCTTCCAGGGTCCCAGTGCTTGTGTCAACACTCCCCTGGCTACACCCGCTCTCTCGTCCACATATAGGACGAAAGGCTTAGTCAAGTCTGGTAATGCTAGCGCGGGGGCAGTCATTAGAGACGACTTGATAGCCTCAAAAGCTCTTTGGTGTTCTTCTTTCCACTCGAAAGGAACCCCTTCCTTAGTCAAAGGATATAGAGGTGCTGCTAGGGTTGCAAAGCCTGGAATCCAGAGTCTACAAAAGCCAGCAGTCCCCAGAAACTCACGTACCTGCCGTGGGGTAGTTGGCGATGGGATCATCATAACAGTCTTCTTCCGGGCCTCTGTGAGCCATCTTTTGCCCCCTCGGAGGGTATACCCCAGGTAGGTTACCTCAGTTTGACAGATTTGTGCCTTTTTAGCCGAAACTCGATACCCCAAGTCACTCAGTTCTGCGAGGAGCCTCTCAGTTCCCTGGTGACACAGCTCCTTCGAGGCCGCCGCGACCAAGAGATCATCCACATACTGTAGTAGGGTAAGCTGAGGGTTTCGAGCGCAAAAAGGCGCGAGATCCCGATGGAGGGCCTCGTCAAACAGGGTGGGGGAATTTTTGAACCCCTGTGGTAGTCTAGTCCAAGTTAGTTGACCAGTCTGTCCGCCCTCTGGGTCCCTCCATTCAAAAGCAAACAGGAGCTGACTCTTAGGGTGCAAACACAGGCAAAAGAAGGCATCTTTTAAGTCCAGGACTGTATACCATGTTCTCTCAGGTGGGAGAGAGCTTAATAAATTGTACGGGTTCGGGACTGTGGGGTGAATGTCCAGGACCCTTTTGTTAACCTCCCGGAGGTCTTGTACCAGGCGATAGTCATTGGTCCCTGGTTTTCGAACCGGCAGAAGTGGTGTATTCTAGGGGGACTGACAGGCCACTAAAACTCCTTGGCCTAGCAACCTCTGGATATGAGGCCGGATGCCTTCTCTAGCTTCCTTGCTCATGGGGTATTGCTTTACCGAAATGGGGGTGGCATCAGCTTTAAGTTCTACCACAACCGGAGGCACTTGTTTAGCCAACCCCATTCCTGCTTGTTCTGCCCAGACATTGGGGAACGCAGTTAGCCAACCTGAAGAGACTGCATTTTTGGGTTGTTCTTCATGCAACCGGTACTCTTCCTCTGTGTTGAGGACAAGGCAGGCAACAGGGGCCTTTCCCCAGCTTACTTGTGGGCCTTCTGAAGTAAATTGGACTTGAGCCTTTAGTTTGGTTAGCAGATCGCGCCCCAAGAGGGGAGCAGGGCACTCAGGTATCACCAGAAAGGAGTGGGTCACTATATTCTTGTCTATCTGAAGAGCTCGTTTGGTCGTCCAGGGGTAAAATTTACTACCAGTGGCTCCAATTACCATGGTCTTTTTGGAGCCTAGCTTGCCTAGGGGGTTAGTGAGTACTGAATGCTCTGCTCCGGTGTCTATCAGGAAGTTGACGGGAGTCCCCTCCACGGACAAAGTTACCCTAGGCTCAGGGAGGGGGTCTGAGCCCCGACTTCCCTAATCATCTTCTAGGGTCAGGACCTTGGATCGCTCCCGTTTTTTAGGGCAATCTCTAGCCCAGTGTCCTTTCTCTTTGCAATAGGCGCATTGGTCTTTTTCCAGTGGTATCTTTCTGCCACCTGGCGGTTTCACTGCCCTGTTGCCCAGGAGCCCTATTTTACCTTTTCCTGACTGTCTATCATTCACAACTGCGGCCAAAATTTTACTCAGATTTCTCTCCTGACGGCGATCCCGTCTATTTTCCCTCTCCTCTATTTCTTTCTTCTCTCTCTCCTGCCTCTCTTCTTCTGTTTCCCTCTTATGATAGACTTTCTCTGCTTCTTTTACTAAATCTTGGAGCGTATGATCTTGGAGCCCCTCCAGCCTTTGCAGCTTTTTCTTAATGTCGGGAGCGGACTGACCAATGAAGGCCATGGCTACAGCGGCTCTCTGCCCCTCTGACAAGGGGTCAAAAGGGGTGTATCTCCTATATGCCTCCATTAGACGCTCAAGGAAGACTGAGGGTGGTTCAGTCTGCCCCTGCAAGACCTCTCTTACCTTAGCCAAATTGGTGGGCCGTCTAGCGGCTCCTCTGAGACCTGCCACTAGAGTCCGGCGATAGACAAGGAGGCATCCCCTACCTTCTGCGGTGTTGTAGTCCCAGTTGGGGCGGTTCAAGGGGAAAGCTTCATCCACGAGGTTAGGGAGGGCAGTGGGTGTGCCGTCCTCTCCCAGAACATTTTTTCTCGCCTCCATCAGGATTCTTTCTCTTTCTTCTGTGGTGAAAAGAACCTGCAAAAGCTGCTGACAATCATCCCAAGTGGGTTGATGGGAGAACATAAGTGACTCAAGGAGCCCAGTAAGTCCAGAGGGGTTCTCTGAGAAGGGAGGGTGGTTAGTTTTCCAATTATATAAATCAGAAGAGGAAAAAGGCCAGTACTGTAAAGGAATGAGATCATTAGGTCCTGGTGCTGGCCCTCCCACATGTGCTCTGAGTGGCAAGGCAACTGTTGAGTCTGGCCCCCCTTCCTCCCCGGGGCTTCGGCCTCGGCGACTCCGAGTCCCCCCCGCCGGTCCCTGAGCCCCTCTCGCTATTGGTCCCTGTGGTGGGGCAGCTGCAGGTGGCTGTTGGGGCAGGGGGTAAGGGGGAGGTTGGGAGTCCATCCAGAGGAGGTCGTCAATCTCTGGCTAGATCTTGGGGGGTGCTGATGGGCCGGACTTTCCGGCTGCATCAGCCTGGGCAACCGCGACCGTCAGTTTCGAAGAGTTTGGGGTCCAAGGCTTGACCCACGGAGGTGGGAATTGGACTAGATTCTGCCAGGTCACAATGTAGAGGATCTGATCAGGGTGACCCCCTTCCTCCTGAAAAACAATTCGCCTGACGGCGGCGATTAGTGACAAGTCAAAAGCACCCTCAGGTGGCCAGCCCACTCCAAACGTTGGCCACTCGGAGGCGCAAAAGGTCTGCCACGGACCCTTTCTGACCTCCACCGACTGGTTGTGGGCTCTGACCCGCACCTCCTTCCAATGCTCCAGAGTCAGAGAAAGGGGAGTGGACACAGATTGTCCCATTTCTAGAAAAACAGTAGACACAACAAGAGCGGACACGAGACTAAGACAAAAAAGAAACCAGAAACGGCGGCGACTCTGCGTCGACCACAAGCAACTCAAAGAATCAGATGGCCTTTCTAAGGCCGGCCGATTGAGACCCTCTGCACGAGGTGGGACTCGAACCCACGATCCCGTGACCAAACGCGAGGTGGGACTCGAACCCACGGTCTCGCAACAAGGCGCGAGGTGGGACTCAAACCCACGATCTCGCAACAAAACGCGAGGTGGGACTCGAACCCACGATCTTGCAACTGGGCACGAGGTGGGACTCAAACCCACGATCTCGCAACCCCAAATGGTCTCTTGGCCTTCAAAGGGGTCCACCAGGCGTCCCTGGTCCTCCCCTGTTCCTCCTGGGACGTCTCCCAGGGTGAACGGATGGTGGACACCTGGACACGTCTATCCTTATCCACCCCGCGTTCCCTCTCGGAGCGCGGTCTCACTGAGCATCCGCAAAACCGAAACTGCGATCGCACCAAACTTAGAAACAGAACACAAACATCAGACCAAAACAGAACAAAGAATCTTACCTCTAAGTGGGTCTAGGACCTCTGGGTGGTCGCGCTGATTCCCGGCCCATGCACCAAAATGAAAGACCCCCGAAGGGAGACCCTCACTCAAGCACTCAAGCCCCGGGACAGCCGCGGACCCAAGAAGACACTGAGACCGTACTCAAAATGTAGAAGGCAAGATTTAATAGAACAACAGCAAGAAAGCACATGGAACATAGACCAGAGCTCTGGGGTCGAAACTCATGCACCTAGTGGTGTAGAGGAGAATCGACGACCAGCCAAATTTTTCACAGGCTTATATAGTAAAACTCAAGGGGGGAGAGCTGGGCAGGGAAAGTACAAGTTTACATCACTAGGGGGTTCTGCCAAGGGACAAGGGGTTCTGCCAAGGGAATCTACGTAACTAAGGGGTCATGTCCTATCATTTGGCAATGTACCCGGTTCATTTTGAGGTTGTTCCAGGAGGCCCTTATCTCAAAAATGTTCTTGGAACAGTTTTTAGTTGGGAGGGTTCGAACTCTAGGGTGAGGAGTTCAGGAATGCATTCTGGGGTGAAGAGTTCAGGAGTGTTCCGGGAACAATCTCTAGATGGGAGGGGTCGGGTTCTGGGGTGAAGAAGAGTTCAGTAAAAATTTTTATTCTTCACTCCCTTACTGCTTTTAATATTCTCTCTTTATTTAGTGCATTTGTTGTTTTGATTATTATGTGTCGGGAGGAATTTCTTTTCTGGTCCAGTCTATTTGGAGTTCTGTAGGCTTCTTGTATGTTCATGGGCATGTCATTCTTTAGGTTTGGGAAGTTTTCTTCTATAATTTTGTTGAATATATTTGCTGGCCCTTTAAGTTGAAAATCTTCATTCTCATCAACTCCTATTCTCCGTACGTTTGGTCTTCTCAATGTGTCCTGGATTTCCTGGATGTTTTGAGTTAGGATCTTTTTGCTTTTTGTATTATCTTTGATTGTTGTGCCGATGTTCTCTATGGAATCTTCTGCACCTGAGATTCTCTCTTCCATCTCTTGTATTCTGTTGCTGATGCTCGAGTCTATGGTTCCAGATTTCTTTCCTAGGGTTTCTATCTCAGCGTTGCCTCACTTTGGGTTTTCTTTATTGTGTCTACTTCCCTTTTTAGGTCTAGTATGGTTTTGTTCATTTCCATCACCTGTTTGGATGTGTTTTCCTGTTTTTCTATAAGGACTTCTACCTGTTTGGTTGTGTTTTCCTGTTTTTCTTTAAGGACTTGTAACTCTTTAGCAGTGTTCTCCTGTATTTCTTTAAGTGAGTTATTAAAGTTCTTCTTGATGTCCTCTATCATCATCATGAGATATGCTTTTAAATCCGGGTCTAGCTTTTCGGTTGTGTTGGGGTGCCCAGGACTAGGTGGTGTGGGAGTGCTGCGTTCTGATGATGGTGAGTGGTCTTGATTTCTGTTAGTAGGATTCTTACGTTTGCCTTTCGCCATCTGGTATTCTCTGGAGCTGTGCAGGATACACTCAGCGGGTTCCTGGAACTAAGATGTCTGTGCAGGATACACTCGGCGGGGTCCTGGAACCTAGATGTCTGCTGCTGATGCTCAGGCAAAGTACTCCCGCGCCGGGCAGATCCCAATCCTCAGAATTCTTACGATTGTGTGGCTGGTGTTGTGGGTATCTGGCGGTAGTCAGCCGACTGTGCGCCCTAGCTACCCCGGTGCTGCTCAGACCGAAAGGGGCTTATGCCCCTACTCAGACCGGGTTTTTGCTTCCCTGACTAATGCAATCTCAAGTCCCACGCGATTGGATTGGAACAGATGCTGTGTTCCACTCACCAGAAGTCTTAAGATTGCTTGGCAGGTGTTGTGGGTAGCTGGAGGCAGTCAGCCGACTGTGCGCCCTAGCTACCCAGGTGCTGCTCGGACCAGAAGGGCTCCCTTCCACTCTTATCCAATCTTCATACCCTCTAACTCTCTAACATAGGAGAGAAAAAAGGCTGTAGTTGCTGTTGTTCTCAGTAGATGACTTCCTGCTGATTAGGGATGTTGAGTTCCTTGGGACCAGTTTGATATTTACCATCAGTTCTAACTTCTTGTGGTTGTTCCTTCTTTGTGCATGACTATTTAAGAAACTGTGACACACAGCAGCTAACCAACAACCCATCCCTCTCTTGTCGTCTATCATTTATATACATTCTGCGTAGTTCCTAGAATTCTAAACATCACATAATAGTCAAAATGATCTACGGCTTGCAAAATGATGATCCTTCTAGAGTAAGAGGCAACCAATAATCTGCTGATGTGACCAATCATTAATAGCATCATATCACATACCTGGGGTTAAAACAGAAACATATTGCCATAATTTTCTGTGTTTTTAAAGAAATCAATATTCTCACAATTAATCTCCATTGTGACTAATGTCTGCTATGAATGTAGTTAGCATTTTTCTATGACCTTTGCGCTGGCTGTCAGTAAATAGAAAGGATGTGCCTTCTGAGTTCTAAGAAATGAATGTCTATGGACCATAGTTTTGAGTATTGCTATATGTGATGGTAACACAATGTTCTGCAATGGAATCAGACCAGTGTCTGACATTGATGAGGAACACACTGTGGCATGAGGGTAAGTGTCCTGTAGAGTGAGGAAAAGAGTTCTACATTTCAAATGTAGTTTCTGTCAAGACTGACTTGAAAAAAATTGCAGGATAAAATCTCAGCCCTAAAATGACAAATAGAATTAGAGGAAGAACATCAGGACTTATTTAATCAGCTACAAGAATTAAAGAGCAGAAAGTTGTCTCAGAAGTGTGAAGCCACATGAAAAAATCCCCCAGGTCCTTGCATTCCTCAACACAGAGTCCAAAGATAGACACTGCCCTCTGGCTTTGGTTGAGATACAGATCAACCAGATGAGGGAGAGACTGAGTCATTCCCTGTATCAGATGCTCAAGTGGTTACTTGGAGACATCACACAGGTTTCAATTCCCAAACCATTTAAGAATTAAAAAATGCAGTGTCACTGTATGGTGGCACTGCTCCTTTTACTCTTGCAATCCTGGAACTGATATTCTGATTTTCTGGTTTTATTTATTGACTGATGACAACAGCAGGGAGGATTTTTGGTAATGCAGAGGCAGGGGTAGACTATGTGAAACAGCTTATGTTCAAAAATGTCAATCCTGCCTGCCAAGCAGCCATTAGATCCTACAGGAAGAAGACAGACCTCACTGGGTACATCAGACTCTGTTCTAACAAAGGGACCTCTTAACAGCAGGGCTCAGCTATGGTGGCTGCCATGTAAGCCACTGATTGGTAGCCATACAATTAGTAAGAGACTTCTTGGAAAGTAGAGACCAAAAGGCCTGTTTTAAGTGTGGCAAGCCTAGACATTTTGCAAAAGATTGCAGGGTAGGAAACCAGTCACCTCTGAGACGGCCCAGGAATCAGCCTGAGCTACGTCTGAGTTCCAAACTCGGAAAACATTGGGCTAATACGTGTAGATCCAAGACAGATACACAAGCGAACACCCTATTTGCTAATAAGGGAAATGGGAGCAGGGGCCAGCCCCAGGCCACAAACCAACACAAGCCAAAACAGGTTTATGGGGTGGTCAGCTTTATGCCAGCAAGCAACAACAACCCCTTTCAGAACTTAATCTAGCAACCCCAGAAAGGGCAGGACTGGACCTCAGTTCCACCATCCACACAGTACCAACCACATAAATGGGATCTCAGTCCCTACCCACTGAAGCTTTGAACTGCTCTATTCAAATCTGTTTGGCCTGATAATAGGATTAAGCAGTGCTACCATGCAGGGACTACAGATTTTTCCTGGTGTTATAGACAATGAGGTCAAGGTCAGCCAGAGACAGAGCAAGTTTTAGGTGAAGAAAAGCTTAAATCCAGGCATGGTGGTACACACCTTTAATCCCAGGAGACAGGCATGCAGATCTCTGAGTCAAGGTCAGTCTGCAGGCCAAGATCCAGGACAGTCAAGCTTAGGCAGTGAAGGAGTTGGAAAAGAGGAAGCTGGTGAAGTTGTAAGAGAACAAAGGGATCGTGTTCCAGCCCCTGCAAGCAGCAGAACTTGTCAGCTTTGGCCATATGGCTCTGGCTCTATAGCCAAGAGGAGAAGGAGACAACTGGGACAATTGGTACAGGTTAGCTGGAGTTAGGAAATTAGTGGTGATTATGAAGAGACCAGCATTACTAAGGTGAAATCTTCGGGGAAATGTTTTCTGAGAACACAAGGAACCTGTGTTCCAGAGATAGGCAAGGTTGTGTGTACCTCCTGCTGCAGCTGGACTTGGTAATGTGTTAGAGTAACCCAGGTGGTACTGGTTTTGAGAAAAAAAAAAAGGTCATAAAAGGACTGTCCTCTGGGATCTTGACTTAAAGGACCCCACTCTCTGGTCTGATGAAAGTTCAAGCGTGGAGTGACATCCCCAAGATGTCTGAGGGGAAGCATTAGTCAATTTCAATCTATAGGAAAAAAAGCAGGAAAGTATAAGTGGGTGGGTGGGGATCAGCAGCTATTGTGCTAAAGTGCCTGGGGCTATGTACCAGAAAGCAGTGAGGATGTGGCAGAGTTCTTGCAGAATATAGTCATACCTTGACTTCATACAAGCTATGAGCTGAGCAATTAATCACAGATTTACTGAAAGACTCTAGACACAAAAGGTGCAGCTAAGTGCCCCTTCTTCTTCTTCTTTTTTTTTATTATTGGATATTTTCTTTATTTACATTTGTTTTTCTTCCTTCCTTCCTTCCTTCTTTACTTCCTTCCATCCTTTCTTTCTTTCTTTCTTTCTTTCTTTCTTTCTTTCTTTCTTTTTGTTTTTTGTTTTTTGTTTTTTGAAACAGGGTTTCTCTATTTAGCCCTAGCTGTTCTGGAACTCACTTTGTAGAGCAGGCTGGCCTGGAACTCAGAATTCTGACTGCCTCTGCCTCTCAAGTTCCTTTATTTACATTTCATCTATATCCCCTTTCTGTTTTTTGGGTTTCTCCTTAAAAAAAAAAAACTGCCCTTCCCCTATCCACTGCCCCCACAACTCAGTCACTTTTGCTTCCTGCCCCTGGTGTTCCCCCACACTAGGGTATACAACCTTCATAGGACAAAGGGCCTCTCCTCCCATTAATATCTGTCTAGGCCATTCTTTGCTGCATATGCAGCTGGACCAGGATCCCACTATGTGTGCTCTTTGGTTGGTGGTTTAATCCCTGGGAGCTCTGGGAACACTGGCTTGTTCATACTTGTTCCTCCTATGGGACTGCAAACCTCTTCAGCTCCTTGGGTCCTTCTCTAGCTCCTTCATTGTGGATCCTATTCTCAGTCCAATGGATGGCTGTGAGCATCCACCTCTGTATTTGTGAGGCACTGGCAGATCCTCTCAGGAGAGAGCTTGTAAGGTAGAAAATTTAAGTTTGACTCCCCTAGACCAAGTTGGAGCCAAGAAAGAAAAATAGTTGGGCCCTGAAGCAGCCTGTTCTGAGAACTGACTGACCACAGAACAGATAATTACACAAGCCGGTTCAGTGATCTTGTTCCAAGACCTGGCTGACCACAAAAGTTGGATTAAAATCTTGAGAACAATCTTGAGAATCATGGAGTTTCCCCTTTGGATTTTTAGTTCCCCCTTTTTATTTTTCAGTGGTATTTTCAAATAATGCACTCCCTACTCTCTTGTGTTATGGTTTTTCCTTTAAATACCCCCTTTCCTTACCCAAGGAGCTAAAGGGATCTGCAACCCTATAGGTGGAACAACATTATGAACTAACCAGTACCCCGGAGCTCTTGACTCTAGCTGCATATGTATCAAAAGATGGCCTAGTCGGCCATCACTGGAAAGAGAGGCCCATTGGACACGCAAACTTTATATGCCCCAGTACAGGGGAACGCCAGGGCCAAAAAGGGGGAGTGGGTGGGTAGGGGAGTGGGGGTGGGTGGGTATGGGGGACTTTTGGTATAGCATTGGAAATGTAAATGAGCTAAATACCTAATAAAAAATGGAAAAAAAATAAATAAATATCCCCTTTCCCAGCTACTAGGGGTTGAACTCCTCTACCCCTGCATTGGATACAAGTAGGCCCCAGCCCACTGGTTCCTGTCCATATACCTCATGTGATTGCAGCAAGAATGGTCTCCCATGAGTTACTGGTGGGGGGGGGGGGCAGTCACGACATCCTGAGACTTAAGTGAGGGCCTCCCTTCATCAGGGTTCTTTCAAGCTATAACAGGTTCCTGTCAACAAGAACGTGTTGGCATTCACAACAGTGTCTGGGATTGGTGATTGTAAATGGGGAGGATCTCCTAGTGAGTCAGTCCCTACATGATCATTACTTCAGTCTCTTCTTCATGCTTTGTCTCTGGAACTCCTTCCATGGGTGTTTTGTTCCCCTCTTCTAAGATGGATAGAAGTATCCACACTTTGGTCTTCCTTCATCTCGAGTTTCATGTGCTTTGTGAATTGCATCATGGGTATTCGGAGCTTCAGGGCTTCTGGACTAATATCCACTTATCAGTGAGTGCATATCATGTGTGTTATTTTGTGATGGGGTTAACTCACTCAGGATGATACACTCCAGATTCATCCATTTGCCTATGAATTTCATAAATTCATTGTTTTTAATCGCTGAGTAGTATTCCATTGTGTAAATATACCACATTTTCTGTATCCATTTCTATGTTGAGGGAGATAGGACTTCATTCCAGCTTCTGGCTATTATAAATAAGGCTGTTATGAACATAGTGGAGCATGTGTCCTTATTACATGTTGGAGCTAAGTCTAGCTATATGCCCAGGAGTGTTATTTTCTTACCCCTCCTTGTAACTTGTGAAAATTAGAAAGGCCAGGTTTGTATCTGTCTGTGACAGGTGTAGGACTACCAAACCTGAAACAGACCTACAAAGGGCTGTGAAGTACAAAAGCCTCAGTTTTAAAAAAGATTTATTTAATTTTATTTCTAATTGTACACTGCAGCTGTTTTCAGACACTCATGAGAAGAGTGCATGGAATCCCATTACAGATGACTGTGAGCCACCCTGTGTTTGCTGGGAATTTAACTCAAGACCTCCAGAAGATTCATTAGTGCTCTTAAACACTGAGCCATCTATCCAGCCCTAAAAGACTCATTCACAAGGTCCAGATATATAAACACACACTAACAAATTTCTCAATCTTACATGATTCTTCCAAATTCTCTTTCTCAGTGGCTTTACTATTGCTCCTTCTGCCACACAGTTGGATGAAGGATATCAAAAGGGGCAGACGGTGGACATCAGAAAGGCTCTGGGGACAGGAACCTCACTGCCATGCAGACATTTCTCCAAGAACTGCTTGAGAGATATGAAGGACCCTGAGCTCGTGATGGCTTCAATTCTGGGCAAGTAGTCCTCGGGGATGAGAAGCATGATCTTCCAGAACTGGAACTGGTACTGCTTCATGAGGGCATTCCCACACAACTCCAAGAAGTCAAGCAGGAGAGTGGACATCTCATCTGAGAGAGGCTTCATGTTTAAGATCTGTGCCAGCCATTACTTAAGTCATGAGCATGATCCTCCTGCTGGTTTCTATAGGAACACTGGAGGTGGCTGGTGGCAGCATAGAAACGGATCATCCCAGACATGGGTTTTAGAAAGTTGTACTCTTGTTCAACCTTAGAATCCATCATTTGGTAGCCAAGCATCTCTTGAGAATCCTACAAAGTCATCCCTTCCTTGAAAGGTATGTAGACAGGAACAGAGTATGGACACTTGTGGAGAAGAGCACCTCCAACATGTGCACCTGCACACACAAGCACACACAAATACACATCACATGTGTACACATGCATATGCACAGAAGAATTCACATGGCTTTTGCTGTAACTGAGAGGTGTGAACTGTTTTTATAAAGGAGATTTCTTCTCAGGACTGAGGATGCCAGGTTTTTTTTTTTTTGCGTGGGGGCGGGGGTGAGCAGGGTTTGTTAGCTTGATTATTATGGTACTCCAACCTCCCAGGTCAGAAATTCTAGACTACTCACATTGATTCGCTTCCTTTCAGATATCCAAACACATTTCTTTAGCCGTCTGTTAGGTCCAGGATAGCTTAACGACATTATGGGGCAGGCAAGGCATCTGACATGACTAGGTGCCTAGAAGTTGTCCAGATCCAAGAGGTTGCAACCTTCCTCTGAGGTCCCTGCTTCTGCTCTTCTGGCCCTAACATATCAGTTCAACAGGAGTAGAAACTGGCAAGTGGATGTGATACCACATTCTAGGGATCTGGGTGGTGACCAACTTGGGTCTGAGCTTTGGGTACTTTCTCCTGGGACCTTCTGTCCTGGGTGTGTGTTGACACACACCTCCTGGCTGCAGTTGGTGTTCCATGCTGCTGTTCTCCCAGAAGGGCACTGCTTACTTCTGGGTGCTGCTGGCCACCACACTGGTTTTGTTACTTTCTTTTATCTCATCCTTCTTCTTCCTTCCTTAGACCTGGAACATGGTTGACAGTTTCTTCATCACCTCCTCTACAGGGAGTTCGTCTAGAAATTTAAAGGGGAACCCTGTCTTTGATTCTCCTTACAGGTGTCTCATTGCTAGAATAGAGATGCAAAAAAAAATCTTACATGAAATTCTAAATAAGCAATCACCAGCTTCATGTCCTCCTGCTGCAGAAACACAGCTGGGCCTTGGAAAGATTTGGAAATGTTCCCTTCCTGGCGTTGGTTGCTTAGCTGCATTTTCTAATGAGCTTCTCTGGTCATACCCCTCCTGGTTTACAGCTCTCTAATGGATTCCTCTCATGCTCTTATTAAAATCTAAACACTTCGAACTCTATGTGGTGTAGCCTGGCTTGGCACCTGCACCTTCTTGCACACAAGTGTCTTTGCCTCAGTTACTCCAGGTTCCTTTCTGTTTCCTCACCATGCTAAGCTTTAACCTGGGGTCTTTACATTGCAATTTTAGCAACCTAGATTATTCTTAGCTCCTTCTCTACCACCATGGCTGACTTTCTTACTTGTCAGGTTGGGATTTCTTATGTGACAATGCTGTCCAAAGAAGGAATCAGTGATTCTGCTCAGCTTCTCTTTGTCTCACTTCTGCTTCTGTCCTTCCTAGGGTTCAGTACAGGACACAACTATCCTGACATTTCTTCATTTATCACTTTCCTTCCCCACTTTAGCCAAATGATGCTCTCCATCTGCAAACACAGAGACTTTGTCTCTTGTTAACATCCTGCCTTCATATGGAATACTGATTATATGTCAGGCAGTGTTGGTTTTAATAGGTTTGGACCCCATAGACTCATGTGTTTGAATGCTGGACCCATAGGGAGAAAGCATTATTAGGAGGTACGACGGCCTTATTAGAGTAGGTGTGGCCTCTTTGGAGGAAGTATGTCACAGTGGAAGTGGGTTTTGAGGTCTTATATATACACACTAAAGTTATTCCCAATGTGGAAGATACTCTCCTGGCTGCCTTCAGATAAAAATATACAACTCTCAGCTACTTCTGCAGCAGCATATCTGCCTGCATGCTGCCATGCTTCCTGCCATAATATTAATGATAATGGATTAAACCTCTGAAACTGTAAGCCAGCCCCATTTAAATGTTTGCTTTGTAAGATTTTTCTAGTTATGATGTACCTTCAAAACAATAAAACTCTATCTAAGACAGGCACTGTGAATCCAGACACTTGCTGTCCTACATTTTATAGTCTAGCAGCATACAGATAACACCAATTGAAGAGATAATTTAAGTTATTTCAAGTCATAATAGTTTGTCTGATAATGTGCTATAAGGGGCTAGATTGAGTATCAGAGAATGTAGGGGTATACACAGAGACACAGACACACATGGTCACATGCACACACAGGCTAAAATATATCTTAAAACAACAACAACAACAACAAAAAGCCTTCCCCTTGCAGTGGGAAGGCCTGTTCACATCACTCTCACCACTTTGCTAGCTGAGCCACCCTGGCCTGAATTCAGCACCATTTCACTTCCTGGTGCCCCACCCCCTTTAATACTATTTATTTTGTACTGTTCCTTTCTAAGCTAGTTATGCATATTCCAAATGTTCTTCATGAGATGTAAGCAGAGAACAAAGACTATGATGGGCATTTCTGAGACCTCCTTTGCCAATGCAATTAATCTGAATTTCTGAATCTTAGTCTCATTCTGGCTTTTCAGACTATGATAAAGAGTAGCCATACTGTTCACCAAAATACTACAAAAAACAAAACAAAAAAAAAACAAAAAAACAAAAAAACAGTCTGTAAGCCACATACTGAATTCTTCTCAATTGAAATTTCTTGGGCAAGTACTGCACGTTTCAGATCACTCTCAGTAACAGAGTCTTCTATATTCCTACTAAGATAGCCCAGTAAGCCCCATTTGAAGAATTCCACTGCTTTCCAAATCCATAGTCCCCAAATCTACATTCTCCCAAAGAGAAGCATTTTCAGACCTGTCACAGCAATACCCCATTCCCTGGTACCAACTTCTGACTTGGCTGGGGTTTGACTGCCATGAGCAAACACCATAATCAAGGCAACTTCTATAAGGATAACACTTCATTGGGACTGGCTTCCATATTCAGAGGTTCAGTGCATTATTATTAAGGCAGGAACATAGTAGCATCCAGGCAGCAAAGTGCAGGAGGAGCTGACAGTTTTATATCTTCATCTGAAAGCTGCTAGCAGAATACTGACTTCCAGGCAGCTAGAATGAGGGTCTTAAAAAGTCCATGACCATGGTGACACATCTACTCTAACAAGGCCAGATTTCCGAATACTACAACACCCTGGGTCAAGCATATTCAGACCAGAAAAGTTGCTGTTAGCTGCATCTTTGCAGGCAGAGAATCCAGTCTTTCCCTTTTTGTAGATCTTTGTGGCCCCACCAGCCAACACCTACAACTTCCTCTAGCACATGTGGTGTTTGTTGTTCTGGGTGTCCTGTGTTGGTCAAACCTGCTTTTCCAAGAACCAATGCTAGTGAACTGATAAAAGTTCACTGAAGATATGCTGTTGGGGTTTGTTTATAATACATCCACCAGTTCTACAGAAATGAATTGCATCGAATTCAAGTCTTCTTGCTTGTGCAGTGAGTACTGCCCGGAGTGAGCAACTTCCTCCTCAGCCCTGTCAGCTCACTGCAACTTCTTTACAACTTTGAGTTTCCAGGGTTTAAAACTGAGACAGAGAGAAGTTAAATATTCTGAAGTTTTGGTTTGTTCTTTGTATGTTTTGTAAGTTGCTGGGTAGGAGGGGCTAAAACTCAGGTGACTTGCTAAGTTCTAGAGGCAGATGAACTAGGGCACTCATGAAAATCTAGCACAAGGGTACCAAACACACATCCCACATAATTAAAGGAAAGCATTGCTTGCAGTAAGTCATTTAAAAATAATATTTTGGGGGGGTTAAGAGACCAGTTAAGAGTAATAATTCCCACAACCCACATGGTGGCATACAATCATGTGCTACTCTAGTACCCTGGGGGTACAGTGCCCTCTTTTAGCCTCTTGGTCACCAAGCAGGCATGTGGTTACAGATGGACATACACACAAAACGCCTTTATACATACATACATACACATATATATACATATATATATATATATATAAAATAAAATTAAAAAACAAGATTTGTTACATATAGTGTATGAGTGTGTGTGTGTTTGTTTTTGTGTGGGAGTGTGTGTTTGTCAAAGTACCTCAACACATGTGTGAATGTAGAAAACAACCTGAGAGATTCTGTTTTCTTCATCTATCTGAGACTATTCTGGTAGTCAAGCACAGCAGCAAGAGCCTTTCCCCACTGTGACAGCAAATCAGCTTTACAGATCTACTCTGTTAATTGTGTTGTAAGTAAAATTGCTGATTTCTATATAACCATAGTCCTATGAGGACAATGAGGGATCATCATGATACAAGCATCCCATATGATATGCCTTTGTGGAAAATGAGCCTTGACTGTAAGAAAACAGCCATCTCACGCCAAACACCCTTTTTCTTTTAAATTTGGTTTTCTGAGACAGGGTTTCTCTCTATAGCCCTGGTTGTGCCTAAAACTCACTTTGTAGACCAGGCTGGTCTCCAAGTCAGAAATCTGCCTGCCTCTGCCTCCCGAGTGCTGGGATTAAAGGTGTTTGCCATCACACCCGGCTCCTTTTTTTTTAAAGATTAATTAATTCATTTATTTTATGTATATGAGTACACTGTAGTTGTACTGATCATTTTGAGCCATCATGTGGTTGCTGGGATTTTAATTCAGGACCTCTGCTGCTCTGATCGGTTTTGTTTATTGTTATATCTAATTATACTGGAACTGTCTTCAGATGCACCACAAGGAAGCGCCAAAGCTATTTATGGATGGCTGTGGGCATCCATGTGGTTTTTGGGATTTGAACTCAGGACCGTCCAAGGGTATTCAGTGCTAACAATCACTGGGCCAATTCTCCAGCATCATCCCCTTTCTGTTAACCCTACATCCCAGGTTTTGGTCTATGTGTTTCTGATTTCCCACATTCATTATTTTAAATTTGTCCTCAGTAGCCTGCTTTGTCTCTCATTACCAGAGAAAACCAGTAGGCAGTAAGAAGTGTCCAGGCTGGCCTTGAACTCAGATATCCACCTGCCTCTGCCTCCCGAGTGCTGGGATTAAAGGCGTGGGCTACCACGCCCAGTTAAGAAGTGTCCTTTTGTTTCTTTGCTTCTTTGGTGTGGTGATTGAATTATGTTTGGATTAGGGTGTGGTACTATTGGGAGGTGTGGCCATGTTGGATTAGAGTTGCATCACTGTGGAGGCGGGGCTTTGGGGACATGTATATATACTGAAGCTCTCCCCAGGGTGAGACACAGTAGTCTCATCTTGCTGCCTTTACCTTGGAAGACATAGGTAAGAGGACATCCGACCTAGGCCAATCTGTTCTGTAAAAAGAGTTCCAGGACATCCTCGAGTACACAGAAAAACCCTATCCCAGAAAGAAAGAATCATCGTTCTAACGGCTCTTAGTCTTCCTTCAAAGAAGATGGTACTCACCAGGTAGGTCATGGATTTGGGTTCTGGTTATAGGAAGTTCTGGGAGAACATATATTTTCCATTTTTCTTTGAGGATTGATATAAGCTGCAGAGCAGAGGTAACCTGGCCACAACCATTTCTAGAACCTCTTGTGGGCTTCCTTGTTGATTATGCTGCTCAGAAACTGGGGTCTTTCATGAGTTGCCTTCCCTGCCAGCTTCCTTCCTTCCTTCCTTCCTTCCTTCCTTCCTTCCTTCCTTCCTTCCTTCCTTCCTTCCTTCCTTCCTTCCTTCCTTCTCTGCAAGAAAGCACTTCCCTCTTGCTTTTGGGATTTCACTATCTGCCTTGACATCCCGTGGTGGGTTATAACCTGGAATTGTAAGCCAGATAAGCCCCTCCTCCTGGAAATTGTGTTTTGCTGGAGTATTTTAGCAGGAGCCACAGAAATGAAACTGGAACCAACAGATGATGTTTACTAGTGTGGTCCTAGCCTTGGTCCAGAAAAGTAAGAGTGAGTTATGCTAAGTGTTAGAGGTATCCAATATTGGAGTCTTCTTCAGGCACTGTGATATAGGTTAATAGGACTATAAGGGGAAGGTAGAATTTGAAATGGATGCACACAAGATAAATACCAGGGGTGTAGAGTGTGTCTTGTGTTCACCATAGCAATGGCCAAATATAAAGTCTCAAAAAGGCTGGGCTTGGAGAACACAAAGCTTTCAGTTAGCTTTCATTTGTATGCTTTTAAATGTCATTTGTAAAAAACTAGCAAATACGGACTGGAGAATTAGCTCAGTTGTTCAGAGCATTGGCTGTTCTTGCAGAGGATCTGGTTTGGTTCTAGACACTATGTCTAGTAACTGCTCCCAAAGGAAAAGTTGGTTTTCTCCAAGGGGTCTCACTATGTACAAAACCACTCTTAAAGGAAAGCCCCATACCCTGAAGGAGATGGCCGACAGAAAATGAACTCAATAGTGTTTCTGGGGATGTTGTTGTTGTTGTTAATTTGTTTTGTACTATTCTGGCTGGTTGGCTTGTTACTAAGCCTTTCTCACATCTTAAGGAGAGGGAGATGAACGTTCTGGTTGGCCTTTGCTTTTCTGCTTTCTCTGGATGCACCAGGACTTCATGTATTTGTCATATGTGCCTATGTCAACTGCTTTCATGTGTTATTTTGTGTCCCAAAGTGGATCTAAGTAACACAACCTGTGACTTTCTTCAATTTTTCATTCTTCTGTGAACTGAAAAAAAAATTTAAGAGTAATTTATATCTATGACCATTCTGTACCTATCTTAGGCACAAGAAACAAAAGAGGGCATTGGTACACATTACAAACGGTTGTGAACCACTGTTTGGTTTTTGGGAAGAGAATGCACAAGCTCTGAAAGAATAGTCAGTGTTTACAAGCACTGATCAATCTTTCCAGTCCTAAATTGTTTTTATTATGCTCCAAGCATGTCCATGTAAAGTGCATTGGTACATATTTTGAGTGTTCTTGTGATATATTAAAGGCCTGAACACCAATGAACTTGTAATTTTCGGTACTCTAAACTTGTTAAAAAATGTATTAAAATGGTATCTGAATCTACTAAGTGTTCTGTGAAGTCTTAGATTGCTTTTTTTATATAGAACCACATTCTTCAGAATGATAGTTTCAATTTTTTATTAAGCTATACAATTCAGCCACCTAGGAGGAACAGAAATATGAACTAACCAGTAACCCCAGGGCTCCCTGGGACTAAATTACAAATTAAAGAAAACACATGGAAGGACTCATTTCTATAGCTGCATATGTACTAGAGGATAACTGAGTCAGTCATCAATTGGAGGAGAGGCCCTTGGTCCTGTGAAGGTTCTATGCTCCAGTATAGGGGAATGCATTGGCCAGTATGCAGGAGTGGGTTGCTTAGGGAGCAGCAGGAGGGTAGAGAATAGGGGGTTTTTGGAGGGGAAACTAGGAAAGGGGATAACATTTGAAATATAAATAAAGAGAATATCTAATTTTTAAAAAGCTATACAATTCAATGTTGTGTGCAGAAATTTTGATAAAAAAATTATTTCCCAAATAGATTTCCAATGAAAACCTATTTTACAAGTTTTATTTTTTGTTGTTAAAAGGTCAATGCAGGAACTGCAAAGGTAAAGGAGTCCTGTGCATTTTGTCACTACTGGGGAGACTACAACTTCCTGAGCACCAGGCCAGAAGCTAAAGTACTATTTTGTAACTATCAGGATCCAGGACTCTGGGACATTTTGTGGCTTTTGGATCTTCTATACTTATATCAGTTGCTTTCAGATCTACCACTGTTAGATACTTCCTGGCACCCATCCTAAAACTGTTGGAACTGAGTCACAACCACTGTCAGTCAGTGTCTGCCAGGAGTCCCTCACTTGACTCCTGTGGTTTCCTTTTCCATCATGCCAAAGAATAAAGGCAAAGGAGGCAAAAACAGGCGCAGAGGTAAAAATGAAAATGAATCAGAGAAAAGAGAGTTGGTGTTTAAAGAATATGGGCAAGAGTATGCTCAGGTGACCAAAATGCTGGGATGTGGACGGTTGGAAGCAATGTGTTTTGATGGTGTAAGGAGGCTGTGCAACATAAGAGGAAAGTTGAGAAAAAAGGTTTGGATAAATACCTCAGACATTATATTGATTGGTCTAAGAGACTATCAAGATAACAAAGCTGATGTAATCTTAAAGTACAATCAAGATGAAGCAAGAAGTCTGAAGGCCTATGGAGAACTTCCAGAACATGCCAAAATCAATGAAACGGACACATTTGGTGCTGGGGATGATGATGAAATCGTGTTTGATGATATTGGAGATGAAGATGAAGACATTGATGACATCTAACCTGACCTAAGCATGCTACCTTCCAAGTTGTCTGAAGATAGCTCAACACAATTGGCATCTTGACGTTCACCTGTTAAGTAAAACTTCATTTGGCATGAGTGTGTCTTGTCAATGCAAACTGATGACTTTTATGTTTTGAAGTATTCTATTTCTTTGAAATCCTAAAACGTTGAGTTATCTATTTTAAGTGACAAGTTAACACTTTGTGCTTATGGGTATAATTGAACTTAGGGCACAGCAGTGTGCACTGTTAAGGGACTGCCATTTCATTTGTGACCTTTCATTTCTAGCCCTTGTTGTATACACTCCCTTGATCCTTTAAGTTGTTTCCACCCATAAGTTGTTGCATCTTACAGTGCAGTTTTTAAGTTAGATGGGTAGCAATTTTGAGTTTTAAAAATTGTGCATTGCAGAAATTAAATGCTCAGAGGAGATGATCATTTTCTTGTGTTTAAAAATATATTAGTTGACAATGTTTAGATAGAATCTTGTAAGGCATACTCAAAAAAAGAATGAAAATAAAAAACAGAAGTAAATCTCTTCTGATTCTTGCATAGAGAAATTTTCTTTTTTTTTTTTTTTTTTTTTTATTAGGTATTTAGCTCATTTACATTTCCAATGCTATACCAAAAGTCCCCCTTACCCACCCACCCCCACTCCCCTACCCACCCACTCCCCCCCTTTGGCCCTGGCGTTCCCCTGTACCGGGGCACACAAAGTCTGCGTGTCCAATGGGCCTCTCTTTCCAGTGATGGCCGACTAGGCCATCTTTTGATACATATGCAGCTAGAGTCAAGAGCTCAGGGGTACTGGTTAGTTCATAATGTTGTTCCACCTATAGGGTTGAAGATCCCTTTAGCTCCTTGGGTACTTTCTCTAGCTCCTCCATTGGGAGCCCTGTGATCCATCCATTAGCTGACTGTGAGCATCCACTTCTGTGTTTGCTAGGCCCCGGCATAGTCTCACAAGAGACAGCTACATCTGGGTCCTTTCAGTAAAATCTTGCTAGTGTATGCAATGGTGTCAGCATTTGGAAGCTGATTATGGGGTGGATCCCTGGATATGGCAGTCTCTACATGGTCCATCCTTTCATCTCAGCTCCATACTTTGTTTCTGTAACTCCTTCCATGGGTGTTTTGTTCCCACTTCTAAGGAGGGGCATAGTGTCCACACTTCAGTCTTCATTTTTCTTGAGTTTCATGTGTTTAGGAAATTGTATCTTATATCGTGGGTATCCTAGGTTTTGGGCTAGTATCCACTTATCAGTGAGTACATATTGTGTGAGTTCCTTTGTGATTGTGTTACCTCACTCAGGATGATGCTCTCCAGGTCCATCCATTTGGCTAGGAATTTCATAAATTCATTCTTTTTAATAGCTGAGTAGTACTCCATTGTGTAGATGTACCACATTTTCTGTATCCATTCCTCTGTTGAGGGGCATCTGGGTTCTTTCCAGCTTCTGGCTATTATAAATAAGGCTGCTATGAACATAGTGGAGCATGTGTCCTTCTTACCAGTTGGGGCTTCTTCTGGATATATGCCCAGGAGAGGTATTGCTGGATCCTCCGGTAGTACTATGTCCAATTTTCTGAGGAACCGCCAGACTGATTTCCAGAGTGGTTGTACAAGCCTGCAATCCCACCAACAATGGAGGAGTGTTCCTCTTTCTCCACATCCTCGCCATCATCTGCTGTCACCTGAATTTTTGATCTTAGCCATTCTCACTGGTGTGAGGTGGAATCTCAGGGTTGTTTTGATTTGCATTTCCCTGATGATTAAGGATGTTGAACATTTTTTCAGGTGCTTCTCTGCCATTCGGTATTCCTCAGGTGAGAATTCTTTGTTCAGTTCTGAGCCCCATTTTTAAGGGGGTTATTTGATTTTCTGAGGTCCACCTTCTTGAGTTCTTTATATATGTTGGATATTAGTCCCCTATCTGATTTAGGATAGGTAAAGATCCTTTCCCAGTCTGTTGGTGGTCTTTTTGTCTTATAGACAGTGTCTTTTGCCTTGCAGAAACTTTGGAGTTTCATTAGGTCCCATTTGTCAATTCTCGATCTTACAGCACAAGCCATTGCTGTTCTGTTCAGGAATTTTTCCCCTGTGCCCATATCTTCAAGGCTTTTCCCCACTTTCTCCTCTATAAGTTTGAGAAGGGTGTTGTTTCCCTAATTTCTTTCTCAGCCTGTTTATTCTTTGTGTAGAGAAAGGCCATTGACTTGTTTGAGTTAATTTTATATCCAGCTACTTCACCGAAGCTGTTTATCAGGTTTAGGAGTTCTCTGTTGGAATTTTTAGGGTCACTTATATATACTATCATATCATCTGCAAAAAGTGATATTTTGACTTCCTCTTTTCCAATTTGTATCCCCTTGATCTCCTTTTGTTGTCGAATTGCTCTGGCTAATACTTCAAGTACTATGTTGAAAAGGTAGGGAGAAAGTGGGCAGCCTTGTCTAGTCCCTGATTTTAGTGGGATTGCTTCCAGCTTCTCTCCATTTACTTTGATGTTGGCTACTGGTTTGCTGTAGATTGCTTTTATCATGTTTAGGTATTGGCCTTGAATTCCTGATCTTTCCAGAACTTTTATCATGAATGGGTGTTGGATCTTGTCAAATGCTTTTTCTGCATCTAACGAGATGATCATGTGGTTTTTGTCTTTGAGTTTGTTTATATAATGGATTACATTGATGGATTTTCGTATATTAAACCATCCCTGCATCCCTGGAATAAAACCTACTTGGTCAGGATGGATGATTGCTTTAATGTGTTCTTGGATTCGGTTAGCGAGAATTTTATTAAGAATTTTTGCATCGATGTTCATAAGAGAAATTGGTCTGAAGTTCTCTATCTTTGTTGGATCTTTCTGTGGTTTAGGTATCAGAGTAATAGTGGCTTCATAAAATGAGTTGGGTAGAATACCTTCTACTTCTATCTTGTGAAAAAGTTTGTGCAGAACTGGAGTTAGATCTTCTTTGAAGGTCTGATAGAACTCTGCACTAAACCCGTCTGGTCCTGGGCTTTTTTTGGCTGGGAGACTATTAATAACTGCTTCTATTTCTTTAGGGGATATGGGACTGTTTAGAAGGTCAACTTGATCCTGATTCAACTTTGGTACCTGGTATCTGTCCAGAAATTTGTCCATTTCGTCCAGGTTTTCCAGTTTTGTTGAGTATAGCCTTCTGTAGAAGGATCTGATGGTGTTTTGGATTTCTTCAGGATCTGTTGTTATGTCTCCCTTTTCATTTCTGATTTTGTTAATTAGGATTTTGTCCCTGTGCCCTTTAGTGAGTCTAGCTAAGGGTTTATCTATCTTGTTGATTTTCTCAAAGAACCAACTCCTCGTTTGGTTAATTCTTTGAATAGTTCTTCTTGTTTCCACTTGGTTGATTTCACCCCTGAGTTTGATTATTTCCTGCCGTCTACTCCTCTTGGGTGAATTTGCTTCCTTTTTTTCTAGAGCTTTTAGATGTGTTGTCAAGCTGCTAGTATGTGCTCTCTCCCGTTTTTTCTTGAAGGCACTCATAGCTATGAGTTTCCCTCTTAGAAATGCTTTCATTGTGTCCCAAAGGTTTGGGTACGTTGTGGCTTCATTTTCATTAAACTCTAAAAAGTCTTTAATTTCTTTCTTTATTCCTTCCTTGACCAAGGTATCATTGAGAAGAGTGTTGTTCAGTTTCCATGTGAATGTTGGCTTTCTGTTATTTATTTTGTTATTGAAGATCAGCCTTAGTGCATGGTGATCTGATAGGATACATGGGACAATTTCAATATTTTTGAATCTGTTGAGGCCTGATTTGTGACCTATTATGTGGTCAATTTTGGAGAAGGTACCATGAGGTGCTGAGAAGAAGGTATATCCTTTTGTTTTAGGATAAAATGTTCTGTAGATATCTGTCAGATCCATTTGTTTCATCACTTCTGTTAGTTTCAGTGTGTCCCTGTTTAGTTTCTGTTTCCATGATCTGTCCATTGGTGAAAGTGGTGTGTTGAAGTCTCCCACTATTATTGTGTGAGGCGCAATGTGTGCTTTGAGCTTTACTAAAGTTTCTTTAGTGAATGTGGCTGCTCTTGTATTTGGAGCATAGATATTCAGAATTGAGAGTTCCTCTTGGAGGATTTTACCTTTGATGAGAATGAAGTGTCCCTCCTTGTCTTTTTTGATGACTTTGGGTTGGAAGTCAATCTTATCAGATATTAGGATGGCTACTCCTGCTTGTTTCTTCATACCATTTGCTTGGAAAATTGTTTTCCAGCCTTTCATTCTGAGGTAGTGTCTATCTTTTTCTCTGAGATGAGTTTCCTGTAAGCAGCAAAATGTTGGGTCTTGTTTGTGTAGCCAGTTTGTTAGTCTATGTCTAGACCTAGATTTAAAAGCATATCTCATGATGATGGTAGAGGACATCAAGAAGGACTTTAATAAATCACTTAAAGAAATACAGGAGAACACTGCTAAAGAGTTACAAGTCCTTAAAGAAAAACAGGAAAACACAATCAAACAGGTAGAAGTCCTTACAGAAAAAGAGGAAAAAACATACAAACAGGTGATGGAAATGAACAAAACCATACTAGACCTAAAAAGGGAAGTAGACACAATAAAGAAAACTCAAAGCGAGGCAACACTAGAGATAGAAACCCTAGGAAAGAAATCTGGAACCATAGATTTGAGCATCAGCAACAGAATACAAGAGATGGAAGAGAGAATCTCAGGTGCAGAAGATTCCATAGAGAACATCGGCACAACAATCAAAGAAAATGGAAAATGCAAAAAGATCCTAACTCAAAATATCCAGGAAATCCAGGACACAATAAGAAGACCAAACGTACGGATAATAGGAGTGGATGAGAATGAAGATTTTCAACTCAAAGGTCCAGCAAACATCTTCAACAAAATTATTGAAGAAAACTTCCCAAATCTAAAGAATGAGATGCATATGAACATACAAGAAGCCTACAGAACTCCAAATAGACTGGACCAGAAAAGAAATTCCTCCCGACACATAATAATCAGAACATCAAATGCACTAAATAAAGATAGAATACTAAAAGCAGTAAGGGAAAAAGGTCAAGTAACATATAAAGGCAAGCCTATCAGAATTACACCAGATTTTTCACCAGAGACTATGAAAGCCAGAAGAGCCTGGACAGATGTTATACAGACACTAAGAGAACACAAACTGCAGCCCAGGCTACTATACCCAGCCAAACTCTCAATTATCATAGAGGGAGAAACCAAAGTATTCCACGACAAAACCAAATTCACGCATTATCTCTCCACGAATCCAGCCCTTCAAAGGATAATAACAGAAAAAAACCAATACAAGAACGGGAACAACGCCCTAGAAAAAACAAGAAGGTAATCCCTCAACAAACCTAAAAGAAGACAGCCACAAGAACAGAATGCCACCTTTAACAACTAAAATAACAGGAAGCAACAATTACTTTTCCTTAATATCTCTTAACATCAATGGTCTCAACTCGCCAATAAAAAGGCATAGAGAAATTTTCAAAGCAGGTAGTTGTTAAGAGCACATAAAGTAGTGTTTACTTTGTAAAGTAGGTTGCTTGTGTTAATCTGTTTTCAAGAAGTTAGCTTCTGTATTGAGGCTTTGGAAAATGAATTACTGTGTATTGAGTAAAGTTAGTTACATAATTGTACAAGTTTAGTTTTCCTTAAACTAAGCTTAGGTTAATGGAAAAGGAGCCACAGCTTAATGAAAATGATGTTACTGTTTTCTGAATGGAATAGTACACAAACAGAGACACATTAAAAACATGTTGGTATATAAACTTTTTTTTTCTTTTTAATGTGTTCATTGTATCTCTGTGTATAATGAAAATAAATGATTACATGACTTCTTAAAAAGAAATAGATCAATGCAATCTGATGGTCTCTGCTGGCAAACCAGGAGGGGACTCCCCAACACAAGCCTGCAAGCACTGTGACCACAAATGTCTGCTGTGCTACCAGGATGTTTTGGAAGAATGCAGTTCTCTTCCCAAACCATCTTCTTACTCTGGATGGGTTGTAGATCTCATCCTCCTCAATACCATATGGCACTCACAAGAGAATGCTCCTTACTCTGATAATTCACCATCGTCGGAATCTGTATCAGGCCTGTACCAATTCTCACTACTTATAGAGTTGACTTTCTAGGATTGAGTTCAACATAGCTCATGTATCTGTATGGAAATTTACCACCTTCTTTCAACCATTCCGATCTTTCCTACACCTTCATTTTATTTGGGGGGCCTTTGGGGGGGGTTGACAGGGTTTCTCTGTATAGCTCTGGCTGTCCTGGAACTCACTTTGTAGACCAGGCTGGCCTCAAACTCAGTAATCTGCCTGACTCCTCCTCCTGAGTGCTGGGATTAAAGGTGTGTGCCACCAAGCCTGGCCTTTTTATATATTTTTTAAAGATTTATTTATTTCATGTATATGAGTACTATAGTTGCCTTCAGACACACCAGAAGAGGGCATTGGATCCTATTATAGGTGGCAATGAGCCACTATGTGTTTGCTGGCAATTGAACTCAGGACCTTTGGAAGAGCAGCCAGTGCCTTTAACCGCTGAGCCATCTCTCCAGCCCCCTTTCCTACCTGTTCTACTACATTCTTTTCTTTTTGTCAAGATTTATTTTATTGATGTATATTTGTATGAGCTTTATGTATTCAGGTGCCTACAGAAGATGGAAGATATCATGAGTCCTAGAGCCATAGTAGCAGGCAATTATGAGCTCTTTTAAAGTGTCCAAAACTATTCATTAATTTAATTGAGTAATTAAACTAACCTAAGTTACCATATCTGAAAAGTGAATTAAAATATCCAAAAGTTTTTCTAGTACAAAAAATTAAATGCTTTAGTTATAAATGAGCTCTATCAATATACACAAACTATATACTTCAGATAGTCACAAAAGTGTGAGCAGAAGGCTTAGCAAAAGACATTTAATACAATTAGTTTTCAACAACCCCTTGGTCGTCCATATCTACAAAGAAACTCAAATTCCACCCAAATTCCACATCACATAAAAGTACATATTTGCCAGAATTTTTAGCAAGTATGGTTTGGGAATTTGTTGTTGTTGTTGTTGTTTGTTTTTTAAAAAGGCCCCCAGGGCAAGTGATTTACAGTTTAACTGCCACTGTGAACTGATCTGGACATGGTCCAGAATTGGGACCTCTGGTGATGCTAGAGGTTTAGATCTACTTGAAAACCATGTTTCTGGCACTTCTTGGGCACAGGAGACTTAGTACCAGAAAGGGACTTGCTCCTGCTCCGGTTTTTAATAACACAAATAAATGTATGGTGCCAATGTAGACCCTGCAGATCAACCAGCAATTAGATACCTCCAGTCAGCACAAAGACCTGCTGAATGTGGACCTGGCTTCCTTGGACAACCAGCTGTGTGGCCTCATTTCCAGAATCATTCACAGCACCTTGAAGAGTGGCTATCCGACAGCAGAGAACCAAGCTGAAGCTGAGCTGGCCCTGCTCCAGATGCTGGACCTCGTCTTGAGTTTGGAGCAGAAGATCACTGGAGCCTCTGAAGTGAGGGAGGAGGAGGCCCTGGCTCAAGTGGAAGGAGTCACAGGTTCATTGGGGGCCAGGGGCTCCTGCCCAGAGCTCTGTACCCAGCCCAAGCCCAGCAGGGACACAGATTGAAGACCAGCAGGGGAAGGTACAAGATAGTAAGATGCAGTGGTACCAGCAACTACAGGATGCTTCTGCCAATTGTGTTTTTCTTTGAAGACCTAACCAGCAAGGACAGTCAGAATAAAACGATAAAACTGGACTGGCAGAAGGCAGCCACCATCCCACTGAGCCAGATCTCTAGCATCACAAGTTCAAAGCTGAAGGAGGTCTTTGACAAGATCCATAGCCTGCTCTCTGGAAAGCATGTACAATCGGGTGGGTATCTGGTGCCTGTCACTCCTAACCCTGAGGGGCTGGACTTTGTCCAGTACAAACTGGCAGAGTAATTTGTGAAACAAGGGGAGGAAGAAGTGGGCTCTCACCATGAAGGGGTGCAATTCCCCATTGCAGCAGTGGTGGCCTCTGGTATCTGGATGCTTCATCCCAAAGTGGGAGACCTCATTCTTGCTCATCTCCACAATAAGTGTCCATACTCCATTCCTTTCTACCTACCTTTCAAGGAAGAGATAGATTTGGAGGATTCTTGTCGGATGCTTGGCTACCAAGTGATGGATTCCAGAGTTGAGAAACAGGACAACTTTCTAAAACACATGTCTAGAACACCCTCATGAAGCAGTACCAGATCCAGTTCTGAAAGATGATACTTCTCACCTACGAGGACTACTTGCCCAGAGTTGAAGCCATCACAAGATCAGGACAGATGGGCTCTTTCAAATATTTCAAGCTGTTCTTGGAGAAATATCTTCAATGCAGAGGTTCATGTCCCCATAGGCTTTCTGACAATCTCCTTCTGGCACTCTCAATATCCTTTGTGTGGCAGGAGGGGCAACATTAAAGCTACTGACACAGCAGGTTTTTAAGAATCATGTCAGATAGAGAAATTCATCAGTGTGTTTTTATATATCTGTACCATTGAATGAGGCTTTTAGGGCTGGGGAGATGGCTCAGCGGTTAACAGCACTAACTGTTCTTGCAGGAGTCCTGAGTTCAATTCCCAGCAACCACAGGGTGGCTCATAACCATCTGTAATGGAATACAATGCACTCTTCTTGTGTGTTTCTGACGAAAGCTGTAGTGTACTCATAGAAATAAAAATAAATAAATATTTTTAAATGAGGGTTTTATAACTCACTGCCTTATGTCAGTCCCTTGTCAGGTTTCATAGTATTCATATAGGTGTCACAGACAGATACAGAACTGGCATTTCTAATTTTCACAAATTACAAGGCTTGGTAAGAAAGGGCACTTAGTACTTAGCTGCACCCTTTGTCTTTTCCTATAGATTTCAACAATTTAAGCTATTTTCAAATTACCATCTCCAATTCACATGTGCAACTGGTGGACTAAGTCCCACATTCTCAGGGATCCCATGTGTGAACAACAGTGAATAATTATCAGTAAGTGTACGCCCATTTTCTCTGGTACAATTAGTTTGTAGTCAGCTGTCCTCAATCATCCCTTATTACTCTAAGACATGGGCAGGTTTTTGGCCCAGATCACATTTTCTTTTTTTTTTTTTCTTTTTTTTTTTTTTTTTTAAATTAGGTACTTTCTTCATTCACATCTCTGCTGCAGATCCTCTGGGTCCCCGTGTCTGTGTGGAATGGGTCTCTCAAGCAGGTGGGCAAAGCGTAGGATTAAATTGACAAACAGACGCACACAGGAGAGGTTGTGTAGAATCTGAATGTCATCTCAGGTCGAGCCTCGGACTTTTTATAATACAGAATTCCAGGGGCTATATGTCACACCAGACAAGGTACACTGAAATTTACCAGATACAAGAGAATGACTACGAAAGGAATTTGCAAGAACTAGATAAATGTTTACAATAGAGATTATCAGCCCTGCCTAGGATCAGCCTAGTGCCAGGCAAGAATTTCACACTTTAGTGTTAAAAGCACCAGCGGGTAATTACTCTTGGCAGGCCTCAAGAATAATGTAGTGTCACGGACCCCTAAATTCCTAGGCCTTGCTAAATCTTATCTAGTCTGGAGAATCCCCATTTGTCAGGAGAGTATATCAGCTTGCTATAGGTATGGAATGTAGCCTGTACTAAAGATTTCAATCTCAGTGAGATTCCCAGGCTCTTTCTGTTGACTTGTTGAGCTAATAGCTCTGTCTATTGTAATGCTTAATTAGTTACTGAATAGGTTAAACTACCTTGTTGTAATCTGGGATCTTGGAACACTGGGAGAGGCTTTAGCTATGTCAGAATTCAATCTTAAAAGGCACTTATAATAGGGTAATGCTTAATAGAGGGCACGTGGATCCATACACTAGAATGACTCGGGAGTGGAAAATTAATTTATGGTTTAGAGGGAACACCAGACTCCAGGAGGGAATTTCCGTGAAACTCTTTTCCTCGTGGGCAGCAACTTCCAAGCTTCCGCTTGTCAAACTGACCCAACTGGAGAGCGTGGCTTTCGCCAGACTCCAGGAGGGAGCTTCCGTGAAACTCTTTTCCTCATGAGATAGCTTCCAAGCTCTCGCCTGTCAAGCTGACTCCACCAGAGTGCGTGGCACATCTCCAGTGCTATCCCAAAAGTCCCCCACTCCCACTTCCCAGACCTGGCATTCCTGTGTACTGAAGCATATAAGGTTTGCATGACAAATGGGCCTCTCTTTCCACTGATGGCAAACCAGGCCATCCTCTGATACATATGCAGCTAGAGACAGGAACTCTGGGGGGCACTGGTTAGTTCATATTGTTGTTCCACCCATAGGGTTACAGTTCCCTCAGCTCCTTGGGTACTCTCTCTAGCGCCTCCATTGTGATCCATCCAATAGCTGACTGTGATCATCCACTTCTGTGTTTGCCAGGCCCCAGCATAGTCTCTCAGGGTCCTTTCAGCAAAATCTTGCTAGTGTATGCAATGGTGTCAGCGTTTGGTGGCTGATTACTGGATGGATCCCCAGATATGTCAGTCTCTAGACGGTCCAACCCTTCATCTCAGCTCCAAACTTCGTCTCTGCAACTCCCTCAATTGGCATTCTGCTCACAATTCTAAGAAGGGCAAAGCATCCACATCCTGGTCTTTTTTCCTCCTGAGTCTCATGTGATTTGCAAATTGTATCCTATATCATGGGTATTCTAAGTTTCTGGGCTACTATCCACTTATCAGTGAGTACATATTGTGTGAGTTCTTTTGTGATTGGGTTACCTCACTCAGAATGATGCCCTCCAGGTCCATCTATTTGCCTAGGAATTTCATAAATTCATTCTTTTTAATAGGTGAGTAGTACTCCATTGTGTAAATGTACCACATTTTCTGTATCCATTCCTCTGTTGAGGGGCATCTGGGTTCTTTCCAGCTTCTGGCTATTATAAATAAGACTGCTATGAACATAGTGGAGCATGTGTCCTTCTTACCGGTTGGGACATCTTCTGGATATATGCCCAGGAGAGGTATTGAGGGATCCTCCCGTAGTACTATGTCCAATTTTCTGAGGAACTGCCAGACTGATTTCCAGAGTGGTTGTACAAGCTTGCAATCCCACCAACAATGGAGGAGTGTTCCTCTTTCTCCACATCCACGCCAGCATCTGCTGTCACCTGAATTTTTGATCTTGGCCATTCTGACTGGTGTGAGGTGGAATCTCAGGTTTGTTTTGATTTGTACATTTTCTGTCTATCTGAGAGGGTGAGATCTCCTAAGTCTAGGGTAATCAAGGACATGGGGACCAAGTTTCTAGGGTCACACACTCAGCTATCTTGTTGCCTTCTGAGTTGGGAGTTTCTTTCTTCCTTCTGTTATTAGAAGGTTCTCTATATACAAATAGTCCCATAGATATGAGCAGTAGCAAAGGCACTTCAGTCATCTGTATCTCTTGTCTTTTCTCAGCTCTAATGCCTTGGTCAGAGCTGCCAGTTCAGCTTTCTGGGCTAATATTCCTGTCAAGAGTGACTCTGCCCATATGATCTTGGTGTTTGAAATAGCCTCTGCCCCAGCATACCTCTGTCCACCCTGAATTGAGGCTGTTGTCATTGGTGAACCATGTTACCCCTGAATCCATCAGAGCAGTCAAACAGGGACCCATTAATCAAGCTCAGGTTCAGGTAGG
Organism: Mus musculus; assembly: GCF_000001635.26. Classification (NCBI taxonomy): domain Eukaryota; kingdom Metazoa; phylum Chordata; class Mammalia; order Rodentia; family Muridae; genus Mus; species Mus musculus. The sequence continues at coordinate 87,907,702 of NC_000078.6, read as the reverse complement.
AGGGCAGCTGAAAAGTCATCCTGAGGGCATTTAAGAAGAGAGGCTGACAATGAGTCATTCTGGCATTGTCTTTAACCAGAAGTCCATTGCTGCACTGATGTGTAAACAGGGTGGGGGCCAGCTTGTGCTACTTTGTGACACATTGGTCATTGACTAATGCCAGGGCCCAGAGTCCAAGTATGCATGCCATGGGTGTAGGGAGGTCACCCATAGTTGACAGAATAAGGCTTTCTTAGTGGATGATCAACAGTCTGAATTATTTATTGGATATTTCATTTATTTACATTTCAAATATTATCTCTTTTCTCAGCTTCCCCTCTCCACACCTCTTATCACATGCCCCCTTACCCTGTTTCTACGAGGGTGCTCCCCCAACCACACAACCACTCCTGCCTCACAACCCTTTCATTCCCCTACACTAGGCAATCAAGTCTTCACAGGACCAAAGGCCTCCCTACCATTGATGCCAGATAAGGCCCCTTCAGCTCCTTCAGTCCTTCCCCTAACTCCTCCATTATAATCCCTCTGCTCAGTCTGATAGTTGGCTGCATGCATCTGCACTAGTATTAGTCAGGCACTAGCAGAGCCTCACAGGAGACAGCTCTATCAGCCTCTTGTCAGCAAGCACTTCTTTGCATCAGCAATAGTGTCTGGGATTTGGTGTCTGCATGTGGGATGGGTCCCTAGGTGGAGCAGTCTTTGGATGGCCTTTCCTTCAGTCTCTGCTCCACTCTTTGTCCCTGTATTTCCTTTACACAACAGTAATTCTGGGTTAAAATTTTGGATATGGGTGGTGGCAACATCCCTCAACTGAGGGTCCATGCCTAAACTCTAGATATGGTCTCTATAGGTTCTCCCTCCCCCTTTTTGGGTATTTTAGCTAATGTCATCCCCATGGGTTTCTGGGAGACTACTGCTTTCCTGGCATCTGGGACTTTCTGTTGGCTACTCCCAGTTCTCCTTCCCTCATTGCTACACACCTCAGTACAATTTCCAGACCCTCTGTACATCTCATTTGTCTCCTCCCATACCCGATCCTGCCCCCCCTTTTCTCCCTTGCCCTTCTTTCTTCCTCCAGGGTCACTGCTACCCTCTACCTCCCATGACTGTTTTGTTTCCCATTCTAAATAGGACTGAAGCATGCACTCTTTGGTCTTCCTTCATCTTGATACTCATCCAAATTTTATTTTAGGGCTCAAAGAGGCCTTGTGCTTTTATTTTGATCCAGTTGCCACTGGGAAATCAATTATCAACTGATGAAGAGACATTATCTTCAAGTTTTAGCAATACAGCATGTTGAACTGTATTAATTATCAACAAAAATGCTGGAAAATTTCCCTTTTGCTTTCAGAGTTATACAAGGATTACAGAGGGAGCATTTTTATTTTTAAGCCCCTCCCCCGCTTATCTGTTTCTTCTCAAAGTGTCTGTTTTAGCCTTCTCTTAAAGTCTTTTGGTTTGTCTATGACTGCCAACAAGATCTTTGCCTGGTCTCAAGTCTGTTGCTTTTGTCCTTTTATCTGCTTCTCTTGTATAGTCTCTCCTCTATTAAATACTCTCTCTGCCACTATCACTAAGTGACTCAGACTCTTTTTTCTTAGCCTCTCAGCTTTTTGGAGATTTTTCTTAATATCTGGTGCTGTCTGGATAATGAAAGCTAGAGTGACTGCTACTTTTACTTCTGGTGATTCGGGGTCCATGGGGCTGTGTTGTTGAAATTAAAGAATGAAAAATTACTGGCCTCTTGTGAGAACATGAACTTTTTACCTCGGAGCCCACCCCCTCCCATCTGGAAAACATACTTGAGAAAAACATTTTCTGGAACAACCACAGAATGTTTCAACAGGCCAGATGTATTGCCAAACACAGGATATGACTCTTTGGTTGAGTAAACTTGTGGTTGTTAAACTTCCCCTATTCCCTCCCCATTCCCCTCCCAGTTTGTGGTTTTTGCCTTTAAAAGCTTGTGAAAAATTTGAGTCGTGGTCGAGACTCCTCTACCCTATGCAGAGGTGTACGAGTCTCGGCCCCAGCGCGCTGGCTCCCCCCCCCCCCCGCTTTATTAAATAGCTTTGTGTGTACGCCATTTCGGTCTCCGTGTCTCTCTTGGGTCCGCGCCACATCCTGAGGCTTGAGTGAGGGTCTCCCTTCGGGGGTCTTTCATTTGGGGGCTCGTCCGGGATTGACGCAACCACCCAAGAGACCGAGACCATCCTATCGGGTAAGTTCTGTCGCTTGGTAATTTTGTTTGTTTATACTATCATTCTGTCACAATCGGGTTGAAGCGATCGCACTTTCGGTTTTTAGCAGACGCTCGAAGAGGCCGCTCTCCGAGATGGAGAGAAGGGCGTAGATAAGGATAGACGTATCCAGGTGTCTAACGTCCGCTCTCCCTAGGAGACGTCCTAGGAGGACCGGGGGAGGATCAGGGACGCCTGGTGGACCCCCAAGGTCACGAGGAGATCAATCTCCTAGACCATCTGGGCTCGCGGACAGCTCCGCGGCCATCTGATTCTTTCGGTTTTTGTCTATCTACCCCAACTCGGTGCCGGTTTGGGTTTCTTTTTGGCTTAGCATTTGTGTTTGCGTCTATTGTCCTTATCGTTGAACCTGTCTCTCATTTTCGGTTTCTGTGTGTGTCTTGTGTGTCTCTTTGTGTTCAGACTTGGACTAATGACTGACGACTGTTTTTGAGTTATGCCTTCTGAAATAAGCCTAAGAATCCTGTCAGATCCCTATGCTGACCACTTCCTTTCAGATCCTCAGCTGCCCTGCCTCCCACTCCAACTCCAGGGAGCAGCCAGCAGGTCACAGTGGTCCCGCCCATGGACCTGGAGCCTAGGGGGAAATGAGCTTGAAAAATCCGGAGTGGTCCTTAAAACGTCAGTGGCCCTGGATGTCGTGGCTGCTAAAAAAAAAAAAAGAGGAAGAGGCTGTGAGAGTAGCTGGCCAAGAGCTCCGCAGGTTTCCCTGATTGCTTCTCATTCCCCTGTCCCTTGCATCCCGTCTCTTGTTAACAGAAAAACTGCTTTCACTTTAAGATAAGTGCCGGTTGCAGCCAGCTGTGAGAGCTGCACTCCCGTCTCTGCTCTAAAGTTCCCTCTTCTCAGAAGGTGGCACCACCCTGAGTTGCTGGCAGTGAGTCTGTTCCAAGTTCCAGTTAGGGAGGCATCTGCCCACTTGGGGCTTCTGTCCAAGGTAAGGAGCACCTGTGAGTCTAACTGCCAGGCTCTGATGGGGGTCTCATCTCTGTGGGACTAGAAAGTCCCAACAATCTGACCAAGGTAACAGGAAGTTACAAAAGCAAAGAAAAGAACAGGGTAAGTTGGTAAAAAAGTTAGTGTAAGTAGATAAGAAAGTGCAGAGGAGGAAAAACAAAGGAAGGATAGAGGTCTGCAAAGAAGTGAGCTAAAAGCAAATCTTCAGCAGACTCAGGAGAGATAGATGACAGTGGCAAATAGAGAGGTTAACAGTGAAGAGAAGTGAAAATAGAGATGAAGGAGATTAGAGAGGTCTGAAATGAGAGAGATACTCTGAATGAGAAATATTTAGAGGAAGAACCAGTAAATAAGAGTCAGACAAGAAGAAGAGTTAAGGAAACATGAGGCTGACAAAGACAGAAACCAGAGTCAGAATCAGAGCTGTGCTGTGAGACAGAAAGATAAGAAAAATAAAATGCTGGTCACAAAAGTCAGGAAAATTAAAAAACTTAGATAGTACCTGGCAACAAACGAAAGCTTTTGGCTAAAGATCAATGTGTTTAAGAGATAACAAAAGGGGTGCTAATACAGAAGCTGAGTCCTTAGAAGAGTCCGGTGGCCTACCTGTTGAAGCAGCTAGAAAAAGAGACTGTGTTTCATACTCCTCCACCGACCAGTGCAAAATAAGCTAAAAAGTTCCTGGGCACTGCGGGCTTTTGCAGATTGTGGATTCCAGGTTTGCTGAGTTAAAGAGATAAACAGCCCTTCGTATATAGAGAAATAAAGAACAACCTTAGATGGCCTTGGATGCCATTAAGACTGCCCTGATGTTATCCCCAGCTATGGGACTCCTAGATGTGACTGAGAACAAAGGTATTGCCAAAGAAGTTCTTACTCAGAGATTGGGACCCTGGAAAAGACCTGTGGCATACTTGTAAAAAATTAGACCTGGTGGCTGTAGGATGGCCTGCTTGTCTGCACATAGTGGCTTCTGGTCAAGGATGCAGATAAATTGACTCTGAGACAAAACTTGGCACATGTCCTAGAAAGTGTGGTTCAGCCCCCATGACCGATGGCTGACTAACGCTCTTGAAAGCATTATCCAACTGTTCCCCTGACCGATGGACACATTGTCAGAGCTTTTTGTTGACTGAACGAGTGACCTTCGCTCCCCCTGCTGTCCTCAATCTCACTACTGCCTGAGACTTCACCTACTCATCATTGTGCTGACATTCTGGCAGAAGGAACTCATACACGAAATGATCTGAAGGATCAGATCAGCCTTGGCCTGAGAGTTTAAACTGGTACACGGATGGCAGTAGCCTCGAGGTTAAGGGTAAGCGGAAGGCGGGGACAGCAGTGCAGTGATGGACAGAAAGCAAGTGATCTAGGCCAGCAGCCTCCCTAAAGAAACTTCAGCCCAAAAAGCCAAACTTGTGGCTTTAATACAAGCTCTATAAATGGTAAAAGAAAAGTCTACACGGACAGCAGGTATGCTCTTGCCACTGTACAGAGCAATATACAGACAAAGAGAGCTGTTGACATCAGCAGAGAAAGACCTAAGATGCTGTGGCTAAAAAAAATCAGATGGCAAATCTAACCGCCCAGGCATCCTAAAGAGCAATGATCCTGACAGTCTAAAGACTATCAAGTTATAGACAAATTAAGACTGGTAAAAGAAACCCTGTATAAAATAGTAGAAACTGAAGAAAGAAAACTAGTCCTCTCATGAGAAGACAGACCTGACATCTACTGAAAAATAGACTTTACTGGAAAAAATATGTGTATGAATACCTTCTGGTTTTTGTAAACGTTCTCAAGATAGATAAAAGCTTTTCCTTGTAAAAATGAGACTGCTCAGATAGTCATTAAGAAAATTATTAGAAAAAATTTTCCAAGGTTCGGAGTGCCAAAAGCAATAGTGTCAGATAATGGTCCTGTCTTTGTTGCCCAGGTAAGTCAGGATGTGGCCAAGTATTTAGAGGTCAAATAAAAATTGTACAGACCTCAGAACTCAGGACAGATAAAAATAATAAATAAAACTCTAAACAGACCTTGACAAAATTAATCCTAGAGACTGGCACAGACTTACTTGGTGCCCCTTCCCCTTGCCCTATTTAAAACTGAGAATACTCCCTCTTGATTCGGTTTTACTCTTTTTAAGATCCTTTATGGGGCTCCTATGCCCATCACTGTCTTAAATAATGTGTTTAAACCTATGTTGTTATAATAATGATCTGTATACTAAGTTATAAGGCTTACAGGTGGTGCAGAAAGAAGTCTGGTCACAACTGGCTACAGTAAACGAGCTGGGTACCCCAAGGACATCTTACCAGTTCCAGCCAGAGATCTGATCTGCGTACACCTGCGTCATGCTGAGACCCTCAAGCCTCACTAGAAGGGTCCCTGCCTAGTTCTGTTTACTAATCCGCCTTATTCTGTTTTTGTTCCCATGTTAAAGATAGAGTAAATGCAGTATTCTCCACATAGAGATATAGACTTCTGAAATTCTAAGATTAGAATTACTTACAAGAAGAAGTGGGGAATAAAGAATGAAAAATTACTGGCCTCTTGTGAGAACATGAACTTTTTACCTCGGAGCCCACCCCCTCCCATCTGGAAAACATACTTGAGAAAAACATTTTCTGGAACAACCACAGAATGTTTCAACAGGCCAGATGTATTGCCAAACACAGGATATGACTCTTTGGTTGAGTAAACTTGTGGTTGTTAAACTTCCCCTATTCCTTCCCCACCCCCCCTCCCAGTTTGTGGTTTTTGCCTTTAAAAGCTTGTGAAAAATTTGAGTCGTGGTCGAGACTCCTCTACCCTATGCAGAGGTGTACGAATCTCGGCCCCAGCGCGCTGGCCCCAGCGCCCCCCCCCGCTTTATTAAATAGCTTTGTGTGTACGCCATTTCGGTCTCCACATCTCTCTTGGGTCCGCGCCACATCCCGAGGCTTGAGTGAGGGTCTCCCTTCGGGGGTCTTTCAAAATGTCTCTATAGCCCTCTCTAAAAAAAAAAAAAAGCTGTAAGGCATTTATTTTCTCGCTGCCTAATGTCATATACTCTGTCCAAATATGTGGTCTGTCTTGTGGCTGCCTTGAGACCTGCCAGCAGAGCCCAATGGTAGACCAAGTGTCTCCTCTTTCCATCAAGAGGGTTAAAATGCCAGTCTGGGTGAGTCAGAGGAAAGCGAGCATGTGGTGGTGTTGGTGTTGGTGGTGGGGGAGCTATATGTTTAAGTGGACCTGGCGAATGTGGTAGACATAGCCTGTTAATAAGTCTGACAAACTCAAAGTTACATCATCAAAGTCATCTCATCAAATTCACCTCATCAACATTACATTATCACAGTCATCTGCCAAAGTCATCTCCTCAAAGTTATCTTGTCAAAGTCATCTCACAATAAGTAACACAAAAATACAAATAAAACCTTCCCTGTCTGTGGAATAGGAACAAAAACAATCAGAAAATGTTGCTCATGAAATAGACCTCTCGATGACACCCAAAACACAAGTCCAACCATTTCTCTCTATCAGGTAGAAATGAGAAACAGCCAAAAGTGGTTAACAAACAAAAGAAAAGAACCAGATTGGTGCGCATCTCTCTGCTCCATTGAAAACAAGTTCACCACAGACCAAGACTCAGGACCTGTCCTCTATCAGCAGTAGCCACAGCTCACAGATACGTCTATCTCTAACTGCAACTGGCTACAGGTACAAAATCAAGGAATTGTTTCTAGATGGGTGGACCTTTTTGTTCCCTGAGTCACGCCCACCCAACCTGGGACTAATGATGTCTCGTGGTTCCACCATTAGCAAGGCTCCCAGACATGTCTGTCCTAACCTCAAATCAACCACAGAACAAATTCAAGGCCTTGTTCCAAGAAAGATGTGGTAACATTTAGAATTATTGAACAGAAAAAGGCACAACCAGAAAAAAAAACTAACCAAAACCATTAAAAGATATAGCCTGAAGTAACAAGAACAAACCAGAAGGTGGTGCTCACAGAATACAGATGTGGTGCCACTCAGAATCTTTGAACAGAGACAACCTGCAACCACAACAAAACCATTAAAAGATATTGCCTGAACTAACACGAATCAACCAGAAGGTGGTGCTCACAGAAGATGGATGTAGTACCACTCAGACATGGAAAAAAAAATGATGCAGCATGCAGTAAATAAGAACAACCAGAAGGTGGTGCTCCACATGAGACAACCTGCAGTACTAATGTTTACTCAGACCTGGGAAAAGTACTATAGCAACATAAGTCATTTCTCTTTACACATGTTTTGTTCTGCTCAGTAGATCTCATAGAAAGTTTCTAACAGACAAATTTGGCACCACACAAATCACTGCACAAGTACTCACCTGTTCAGATCACATAGAAAACTTCTGGCACTCAGACAAATTCCTCAGCATGGCTTCAAACCTAGAATTACCACGGCAACACAAGTCACCAGGTTCCACACAATTAAATCATCTCAACACAGCTGGAAGAGTTCCACATTTATCTTTACACAAGCTTGCTTCTGTTCTGCTCTGCAGATCTCACAGAAACAGATATTCAGGGGTCAGATAGGCAAGAAGCAGGAAGTTTTACACAATGTTACAAACATAAAAACACAAATACCTAGACTAGTTTTGAGACCTTCAAGACCTTCCAGATAAGTAGTCCTGTGTGTCATGTGCAACTTCCCAGCCAATGTAACAAAATATAATGCCATAGATTGTTAATGGCCCAAAAACACTTTCAGGACCTGATCTGATGCAACTAAGAGCAGGGTCTTTATTCTATTTGAGCTAGCTCACCCATACCCCAATAACACAACTGTCACCCAAAATGATTTGGTGGAGGTGAGGGGAGAATCAAATGTCTGTCTGGGCAAGGCTTTGTAGTAAGCAGCAAGCTGAGGGTACATGTTCAAGAATCTTATTACAAAGACACTGTGGCCTTTAACATAATTGGCAGGTGCTGGCAAGTCTGGGAGCCTTGGCAATAGTGGAGCTAGGGGACATTGTTAGTCCCAGTTTGGGTGGGCGTGACTCAGGGAACTAAAAGGTCCACCCATCTGATACAATTCCTTGATTTTGTACCTGTGGCCAGTTGCAGTTAGAGATAGACAATTCTGTGAGGGTGGCTACTGCAGATAGTGGAAAGGTCCTGAGTCTTCGTATGGGGTGGACTTATTTTTATGGGAGCAGAGAGATGCCCACCAATCTGGTTCTTTTCTTTTGTTAGTTCACCACTTTTGACTGTTTCTCAATTCTACTTGATAGAGAGAAATGGTTGGATTTGTGTTTTGGGTGTCATCGAGACATCTATTTCATGAGCAACATTTTCTGATTGTTTCTTGTTCCTGCTCCACAGACAGGGAAGGTTTTATTTGTATTTTTGTGTTCCTCATTGTGAGATGACTTTGACAAGATAACTTTGAGGAGATGACTTTGTCAGATGACTCTGATGATGTAACCTTGATAAGGTGAATTTGATGAGATGACTTTGATGATGTAACTTTGAGTTTGTCAGACTTATTAATAGGCTATGTCTACCACATTCTACACGTTCGACTAAACATTTAGTGCCCCCACACACACTCGCTTTCCTCTGACTCACCCAGACTGACATTTTAACCTCGTTAAAGGAAAGAGGAGACATATGGTCTACCATTGGGCTCTGCTGGCAGGTCTCAAGGCAGCCTCAAGACAGACCACACATATGGACAGAGTATATGACATTAGGCAGCAAGAAAATAAATGCACTACAGCTTTTTTTTTTTAGAGAGGGCCATGGAGACATATCAACAACACAGCCCCATGGACCCTGAATCACTGAAAGTAAAAGCAGTCACTCTAGCTTTCATTATCCAGACAGCACCAGATATTAAGAAATATCTACAGACAGTTTAGAGGTTAAGAAAAAAGAGTCTGAGGGACTTAGTGATAGTGGCAGAGAGAGTATTTAATAGAACAGAGACAATAGAAGAGAAGCAGATAAAAGGACAAAAGCAACAGACTTGAGAACACGCAAATATCCTGTTGGCAGTCATAGACAAACCAAAAGACTCTAAGAGAAGGCTAAAACAGACACTTTGAGAAGAAACAGATAAGCGGGGGAGGGGGTTAAAGATAAAAAAGCCCCCTGTGCAATCCCTGTGTAACTCTAAAAGTAAAAGGGAAATCAACCAGCTTTTTTGTTGGTAATTAATACAGTTCAACATTCTGTATTGCTAAAACCTGAAGAAAATGTCTCTTCATCAGTCGATAATTGATTTCCCTGTGGCAAAAGGGTCAAAATAAAAGCACAAGGCCTCCTTGAGCCCTAAAATAAAATTTGAATGAATCTCAAGAAGGAAGACAAAGAGTGCATGCTTCGGTCCTATTTAGAATGGGGAACAAAACAGTCATGGGAGGTAGAGGGTAGCAATGACTCTGGAGGAATACAGAAGGGCAAGGGAGAAAGGGGGAGGCAGGATCAGGTAAGGGAGGAGACAAATGAGACATACAGAGGGTCTGGAAATTGACTGAGGTGTGTAGCAAAAGGGAAGGAGAACTAGGAGTAGCCAACAGAAAGTCCCAGATGCCAGGAAAACAGTAATTTCCCATGAAAACATGTGAATGACATTAGCTTAAATACCCAAAAAGTGGGAGGGAGAACCTATAGAGACCATATCCAGATGTTAGGCATAGACCCTCAGTTGAGGGATGGTGCCACCACCCATATCCAAAATTTTAACCCAGAATTACTGTTGTGTAAAGGAAATACAGGGACAAAGATTGGAGCAGAGACTGAAGGAAAGGCCATCCAAAGACTGCTCCACCTAGGGACCCATGCCACATGCAGACACCAAATCCGAGACACTATTGCTGATGCAAATAAGTGCTTGCTGACAAGAGGCTGATAGAGCTGTCTCCTGTGAAGCTCTGCTAGAGCCTGACTAATACCAGTGCAGATGCATGCAGCCAACTATCAGACTGAGCAGAGGGACCATAATGGAGGAGTTAGGGGAAGGACTAAAGGAGCTGAAGGGGCCTTATCTGGAATCAATGGTAGGGAGGCCCTTGGACCTGTGAAGGATTGATGGCCTAGTGTAGGGGAATGAAAGGGTGGTGAGGCAGGAGTGGTTGTGTGGTTGAGGGAGCACCCTCATAGAGGATGCTATAATAGGTTCAAATGCCCTCTTCTGGTGTGTCTGAAGGCAGGTATAGTACTCATATACATAAAATAAATAAGTCTTTTTAAAAAAAAAAAAAAGGCCGGGCATAGTGTTGCACACCTTTAATCCCAGCATTTGGGAAGCAGAGGAGGGGAATTTCTGAGTTCGAGGCCAGCCTGGTCTACAAAGTGAGTTGCAGGATAGCTAGGGATATAAAGAGAAACCCTGTATCACCCCCCCCCAATAACAGGTAGGAAAAATTGCAATGGTTGAAAGAAGGGGGTAAACTTCCATACAGATACATGAGCTACATTGAACTCAATCCTAGAAAGTCAACTCTATGAGTGTTGAGAATTGATACAGACCTGATACAGATTCAGATGGTGAATTATCAGAGTAAGGAACATTTTCTTGTGAGTACCATGCGGAATTGGGGAGGATGTGATCTACAACCCATCCAGAGTAAGAAGATGGTTTGGGAAGAGACCTGCATTCTTCCAAAACATTCTGGTAGCACAGCAGACACTGGTGGTCATAGTACTGCAGGCTTGTGTTGGGGAGTCCCTTCCTGGTTTGCCAGCAGAGATCATCAGACTGCATTGATCTTTTTCTTTTTCAGAAATCATGTAATCATTTATTTTCATTATACACCAGAGATATAATGAACATATTAAAAAGAAAAAATGTATATATACCAACATGGTTTTAATGTGTCTCTGTTTCTGGACTCCTCCATTCAGAAAACAGTAACATCATTTTCATTAAGCTCTGGCTCCTTTTCCATTAACCTAAGCGTAGGTTAAGGAAAACAAAGCTTTTACAATTATGTAATTAACTTTACTCAATACACAATAATTCATTTTCCAAAGCCTCAGTACAGAAGCTAACTTCTTAAAAATGGCTTAACGCAAGGACCTAGTTTAGAAAGTAAACACTACTCTATGTGCTCTTAACAACTACCTGCTTTGAAAATTTCTCTATGCAAGAATCAGAAGAGATTTACTTCTCTTTTTTATTTTCATTCTTTTTTTGAGTATGCCTTACAAGATTCTATCTAAACATTGTCAACTATTATATCTTTAAACACAAGAAAATGATCATCTCCTCTAAGCATTTAATTTCTGCAATGCCTAATTCTTAAAACTCAAAATTGCTACCCATCTAACTTAAAAACTGCACTGTATGATGCAACAACTTATGGGTGGAAACAAGTTAAAGGATCAAGTGAGGGTATACAACAAGGGCTACAAATGAAAGGTCACAAATGGAATGGCAGTCCCTTAACAGTGCACACTGCTCTGCCCTAAGTTCAATTATACCCATAAGCACAAAGTGTTAACTTGTCACTTAAGATAGATAACTCAACATCTTAGGTTTTCAAAGAAATAGAATACTTCAAAACATAAAATATATCAGTTTGCATTAGCAATACACACGTATGCCAAATGAAGTTTTATTTAACAGCTGAATGTCAAGATGCCAATTGTGTTGAGCAATCTTCAAAGAACTTGGAAGGTTGCATGCTTATGTCAGGTTAGATGTCATCAATGTCTTCATCATCCTCTCCAATATCATCAAACACGATTTCATCATCATCCCCAGGACCAAATGTGTCCATTTCATTGATTTTGGCATGTTCTGGAAGTTCTCCATAGGCCTTCAGACTTCTTGCTTCATCTTGATTGTACTTTAAGATTACATCAGCTTTGTTATCTTGATAGTCTCTTAGACCAATCAATATAATGTCTGAGGTATTTATCCAAACCTTTTTTCTCAACTTCCCTCTTATGTGGCACAGCCTCCTTACACCATCAAAACACATTGCTTCCAACCATCCACATCCCAGCATTTTGGTCACCTGAGCATACTCTTGCCCATATTCTTTAAACACCAACTCTCTTTTCTCAGATTCATTTTCATTTTTACCTCTGCGCCTGTTTTTGCCTCCTTTGCCTTTATTCTTTGGCATGATGGAAAAGGCAACCACAGGAGTCAGGTGAGGGACTCCTGGCAGACAGTGGCTGACAGTAGCTGTGTCTCAGTTCCAAGAGCTACTACAGTCTTAGGATGGGTGCCAGGAAGTATTGAACAGTGGTAGATCTGACAGCAACTGATATAAGTATAGAAGGTCCACAAGCCACAATATGTTCCAGAGTCCTGGCTTCTGATAGTTACAAAATAGTACTTCAGCTTCTGGCCTGGTGCTCAGGAAGTTGTAGTCTCCCCAGTAGTGACAAAATACAGCAGGACTCCATTACCTTTGCAGTTAATGCATTGACCTTAAAAAAATTAAATAAGTTTTCTTTGGAAATCTATTTCAGAAATAATTTTTTATCAAATTTCTTCACACAACATTGAATTGTATAGCTTTTTAAAAATTAGATATTCTCTTTATTTACATTTCAAGTGTTATCCCCTTTCCTAGTTTCCCCTCAAAAAACCTCCTATTCTCTACCTTCCTGCTGCTCCCTAAGCAACCCACTCCTGCTTAGTGGCCAATGCATTCCCCTATACTGGAGCATAGAACCTTCACAGGACCAAGGGCCTCTCCTCCAATTGATGACTGACTAGAATATCCTCTACTACATATGCAGCTAGAGCCACAAGTCCTTCCATGTGTTTTCTTTAATTTGTAATTTAGTCCCAGGGAGCTCTGGGGTTACTGGTTAGTTCATATTTCTGTTCCTCCTAGGTGGCTGACTTGTATAGCATAATAAAAAAATTGAAACTATCATTCTGAGGAACGTGGTTCTATATAAAAAAAGCAGTCTAAGACTTCATAGAACACTTAGTAGATTCAGATAACATTTTAATACATTTTTAAACACTTTTAGAGTACCCAAAATTACAAGTTCATTGGTGTTCAGGCCTCTAATATATCACAAGAACACTCAAAATATGTTCCACTGCACTTTAAATGGACATGCTTGGAGCATAATAAAAACAATTTCAGGACTAGAAAGATTGCTCAGTGCTTGAAAGCACTGACTATTCTTTCAGAGGTCGTGCATTCTCTTCTCAAAAACCAAAGAGTGGTTCACAACCATGTGTAATGGGTATCAACACCCTCTTTTGATCTTGTGTCTAAGACAGGTACAGTATGCTCATAGATATGAATTACTCTTAAAATTTTTTTTCAGTAGAGAAGAATGAAAAAAATTGAAAATAGTCACAGGTGTTACTTAGATCGACTTTGGGACACAAAATAACACATGAAAGCAGTTGACACAGGCACATATGACAACTAAATGAAGTCCTGGTGCATCCAGTGAAAACAGAAAAGCAAAGGCCAACCAGAAAGTTCATCTCCATCTCCTTAAGATGTGACAAAGGCTAAGCAACAAACCAACCAGACAGAATAGTACAAAACAAATTCACAACAACAACAAATTCCCCAGAAACACTATTGAGTTCATTTTCTGTTGGCCATCTCCTTCTGGGTATGGGGCTTTCCCTTAAGAGTGGTTCTCTACATAGTGAGACCCCCTTGTAGAAAACCAACATTTTCTTTGGGAGCAGTTACTAGAGATAGTGTCTGGAACCAAACCAGGTCCTCTGCAAGAACAGCCAATGCTCTGAACAACTGAACTATTTCTCCAGTTCCTATTTGCTAGTTTTTACAAATGACATTCAAAAGCATACAAATGAAAGCTATGAAGCTTTGTGTTCTCCAAGCCGAGCCTTTTTGAGACTTTACTTTTGGCCATTGCTAGGGTGAGCACAAGATAGACACTGCAGCCCTGGTATTTTCCTGTGTGCAACCATTTCAAATTCTACCTTCCCCCTTATAGTCCTATTAACCTATATCACAGTACCTGAAGAAGACTCCAATATTAGCTACCTCTAACACTTAGCGTAACTTACTCTTTCTTTTCTGAACCAACGCTAGGACCACACTAGTAAACATCATCTGTTGGTTCCAGTTTCATTTCTGAGGCTGCTGCTAAAATACTCCAGCAAAACAAAATTTCCAGGAGGAGGGGCTTATCTGGTTTACAAATCCAGGTTACAACCTACCAAGGGATGTCAAGGCAGATAGTGAAATCCAAAAGCAAGAGGGACGTGCTTTCTTGCAGAGAAGGAAGAAAGGAAGGAAGGAAGGAAGGAAGGAAGGAAGGAAGGAAGGAAGGAAGGAAGGAAGGAAGGAGGTAAGCTGGTAGGGAAGGCAACTCATGAAAGACCCCAGTTTCTGAGCAGCATAATCAACAATGAAGCCCAATAAGAGGTTTTAGACATGGTTGTGGCCAGGTTACCTCTGCTCCCTAGCTTAATCAATCCTCAAAGAAAAATGGAAAATATATGTTCTCCCAGAACTTTCCATAACCAGAACCCAAATCATGACCTACCTGGTGAGTACCATCTTCTTTGAAGGAAGACTAAGAGCCGATAGAATGATGATTCTTTCTTTCTGGGATAGGGTTTTTCTGTGTACGCGAGGCTGTCCTGGAACTCTTTCTACAGAACAGATTGGCCTAGGTGGGATGTCCTCTTCCTTTGTCTCCCAAGATGAAGGCAGCAAGATGAGACTACTGTGTCTCACCCTGGGCAGAGCTTGAGTATATATACATTTCCCCAAAGCCCCGCCTCTACAGTGATGCAACTCTAATCCAAAAAGGCCACACCTCCCAATAGTACCACACCCTGATCCAAGCATAATTCAATCACCACACCAAACGAGCAAAGAAACAAAAGGACACTTCTTAACTGGGCTTGGTAGCCCATGCCTTTAATCCCAGCACTTGGGAGTCAGAGGCAGGTGGATTTCTGAGTTCGAGGCCAGCCTGGAAAATTCTTACTCACTACTGGTTTTCTATGGTAATGAGAGACAAAACAGGCTACTGAGGACAAATTTAAAATAATGAATGTGGGAAATCAGAAACACATAGTCCAAAACCTGGGATGTAGGGTTGAAAGAAAGGGGTGATGCTGGAGGGTTGGCCCAGTGGTTGTTAGCACTGAATGCCCTTGGAAGGTCCTGAGTTGAAATCCCCAAAACCACATGGATGCTCACAGCCATCCAAAACTACCTCTGATTATTCCTTGTGGCGAATCTGAAGACTGTTACAGTGTAATTAGTTGTAGCAATAACCAAATCTGATCAGAGTGAGCAGAGGTCCTGAATTAAAATCCCAGCAACCACATGATGGCTCAAAATGATCAGTACAACTACAGTGTACTCATATACATAAAATAAATGAATTAAATAATCTCTAAAAAAAAGGAGCTGTGTCTGATTGTATTCGTCTTTAATCCCAGCACTCAGGAGGCAGAGGCAGGCAGATTTATGAGTTCGAGGCCAGCCTGGTCTACAAAGTGAGTTCTAGGACAAACAGGGCTATACAGAGAAACCCTGTCACAGAAAACCAAAAACAAACAAACAAACAAACAAACAAACAAAAAAACAAAAACAAAAACGGTGCTTGGTGTGAGATGACTATGTTTTCTTACAGTCAAGGCTCATTTTCCACAAAGGAATATCATATGGGATGCTTGTATCATGACGATCCCTTATTGTCCTCATAGGACTATGGTTATAGAGAGATCAGCAATTTTACTTACAACACACTTAACAGAGTAGATCTGTAAAGCTGATTTGCTGTCACAGTGGGGAAAGGTTCTTGCTGCCATGCTTGACTACTGGAATATTCTCAGATAGATGGAGAAAACATAATCTCTCAGGTTGTTCTCTGACCTTCACACAGGTGTTGAGGTACTTTGACAAACACACATAAAAACAAACACCCACACACTCATACACTATAAGTAACAAATCCTATTTTATAATTTTATTACATATATATATATACATATATGTATATATAAAGGAGTTTTGTGTGTATGTCCATTTGTAACCACATGCATGCTTGGTGACCAAGAGGCTAAAAGAGGGCACTCGACCCCTTCGGTACTGGAGTAGCACATGCTTGTCTGCTATCATGTCGGTGGTGGGAATTATTGCTCTTAACCGGTCTCTTAGACCCCCCAAAATATTATTTTTAAATGACTTACTGCAAGCAATGTTTTCCTTTAATTATGTGGGATGTGGGTTTGATACCCTTGTGCTAGATTTTCATGAGTGTCCTAGTTCATCTGCCTCTAGAACTTAGCAAGTCACCTGAGTTTCAGCCCCTCCTCCCCAGCAACTTACAAAACATAGAAAGAACAAACCAAACCTTCAGAAGACCTAACTTCTCTCTGTCTCAGTTTTAAACCCTAGAAACTCAAAGTTATAAGGAAGTTGCAGTGAGCTGACAGGGCTGAGGAGGAGGTTGCTCACTCCGTGCAGTACTCACTGCACAAGCAAGAAGACTTGAATTCGATGCAATTCATTTCTGTAAAACTGGTGAATGTATTATAAACAAACCCCAACGGCATATCTTCAGTGAGCTTTTATCAGTTCACTAGCATTGGTTCTTGGAAAAGCAGGTTTGACCAACACAGGACACCCAGAACAACAAACACCACATGTGCTAGAGGAAGTTGTAGGTGTTGGCTGGTGGGGCCACAAAGATCCACAAAAAGGGAAAGACTGGATTCTCTGCCTGCAAAGATGCAGCCAACAGCAACTTTTGTGGTCTGAATATGCTTGGCTCAGGTTGTTGTAGTATTCGAATTCTGGCTTTGTTAGAGTAGATGTGTCACCTTGGTCATGGACTTTTTAAGACCCTCATTCTAGCTGCCTGGAAGTCAGTATTCTGCTAGCAGCTTTCAGATGAAGATATAAAACTGTCAGCTCTTCTGCACTTTGCCTACCTGGATGCTATTATGTTCAGTCTCTACTTAACTCTGTATCTCCTTCCATCGGTGTTTTGTTCCCCCCTTCTAAGATGGATAGAAGTATCCACACTTTGGTCTTCCTTCGTCTTGAGTTTCATGTGCTTTGTGAATTGTGTCTTGGGTATTCGGAGCTTCTGGGCTTCTGGACTAATATCCACTTATCATTGAGTGTATATCATGTGTGTTATTTTGTGATGGATTTACCTCACTCAGGATGATATTCTCCAGATTCATCCATTTGCCTATGAATTTCATAAATTCATTGTTTTTAATAGCTGAGTAGTATTCCATTGTGTAAATGTACCACATTTTCTGTATCTATTCCTCTGTTGAGGGACATATGACTTCATTCCAGCTTCTGGCTATTATAAATAAGGTTGTCATGAGCATATTGGGGCATGTGTACTTATTACATGTTGGAGCTATGTCTAGCTATATGCCCAGGAGTGTTATTTTCTTACCCTTCCTTGTGACTTGTGAAAATTAGAAAGGCCAGGTTTGTATTTGTCTGTGACACCTGTAGAACTACCAAACCTGAAACAGACCTACAAAGGGCTGTGAAGTACAAAAGCCTCATTTAAAAAAAAAAGATTTATTTATTTTTATTTCTAATTGTACACTGCAGTTGTTTTCAGATACTCATGAGAACAGTGCATAGGATCCCATTATAGATGGTTGTGAGCCACCCTGTGTTTGCTGGGAATTGAACTCAAGAACTCTGGAAGATTCATTATTGCTCAACACTGAGCCATGTAACCAGCCCTAAAAGACTCATTCACAAGGTACAGATATATAAAAACACACTAACAAATTTCTCAATCTTACATGATTCTTCCAAATTCTCTTTCTCAGTGGCTTTACTACTGCCCCTTCTGCCACACAGTAGGATGAAGGGCATCAAGAGGGGCAGACGGTGGACATCAGAAAGGCTCTGGGGACAGGAACCTCACTGCCATGCAGACATTTCTCCAAGAACTGCTTGAGAGGTATGAAGGACCCTGAGCTCGTGATGGCTTCAATTCTGGGCAAGTAGTCCTCGGGGATGAGAAGCATGATTTTCCAGAACTGGACTTGGTACTGCTTCATGAGGGCATTCCCACACAACTCCAAGAAGTCAAACAGGAGAGTGGACGTCACATCTGAGAGAGGCTCCATGTTTAAGATCTGTGCCAGCCATCACTTAAGCCATGAGCATGAGCCTTCTGCTGGTATCTATAGGGCCACTGGAGCTGGCTGGTGGCAGCATAGAAAGAGATCATCCCAAATATGGGTTTTAGAAAGTTGTACTTTTGTTCAACCTTGGAATCCATCACTTGGTAGCCAAGCATCCCTTGAGAATCCTACAAAGTCATCCCTTCCTTGAAAGATGGGTAGAAAGAACAGAGTATGGACACTTGTGGAGAAGAGCACCTCCAACATGTGCACCTGCACACACAAGCACACACAAATACACATCACATGTGTACACATGCATATGCACAGAGGAATTCACATGGCTTTTGCTGTAACTGAGAGGTGTGAACTGTTTTTATAAAGGAATTTTCTTCTCAGGACCGAGGATGCCAGCAAAGTCGCCAGGTGCTATACTTTCTTTCTTTCTTTCTTTCTTTCTTTCTTTCTTTCTTTCTTTCTTTCTTTCTTTCTTCCTTTCTTGGGGGCATGGTTTGTCAGCTTGATTATTATGGTACTCCAACCTCCCAGGTCAGAAATTCTAGACTACTCACATTGATTCGCTTCCTTTCAGATATCCAAACACATTTCTTTAGCACTCTGTTAGGTCCAGGATAGCTTGACAACATTATGGGGCAGGTGAGGCATCTGACATGACTAGGTCCCTAGAAGTTGTCCAGATCCAAGAGGTTGCAACCTTCCTCTGAGGTCCCTGCTTCTACTCTTCTGGCCCTTAACATATCAGTTCAACAGGAGTAGAAACTCGCAAGTGGATGTCATACCACATTCTAGGGATCTGGGTGGTGACCAACTTGGGTCTGAGCTTTGGGTACTTTCTCCTGGGACCTTCTGTCCTGGGTGTGTGTTGGCACACACCTCCTGGCTGCAGTTGGTGTTACATGCTGCTGTTTTCCTAGAAGGGCCCTGCTCATCTCTGGGTGCTGTTGGCCACTACACTGGTTTTGTTACTTTCTTTTATCTCATCCTTCTTCCTTCCTTAGACCTGGAACATGGTAGACAGTTTCTTCATCACCTCCTCTACAGGTAGTTTGTCTAGAGATTTAAAGGGGAACCCTGTCTTTGATTCTTCTTACAGGTGTCTCATTGCTGGTATAAAGATGCAAAAAAATCTTACATGAAATTCTAAATAAGCAATCACCAGCTTCATGTCCTCCTGCTGCAGAAACACAGCTGGGCCTTGGAAAGATTTGGAAATGTTCCCTTCCTGGCGTTGGTTGCTTAGCTGCATTTTCTAATGAGCTTCTCTGGTCATACCCCTCCTGGTTTACAGCTCTCTAATGGATTCCTCTTATGCTCTTATTAAAATCTAATCCCTTCGAACTCTATGTGGTGTAGTCTAGCTTGGCACCTGCACCTTCTTGCACACAAGTGTCTTTGCCTCAGTTACTCCAGGTGCCTTTCTGTTTCCTCACCATGCTAAGCTTTAACCTGGGGTCTTTACATTGCAATTTCAGCAACCTAGATTATTCTTAGCCCCTTCTCTACTACAATGGCTGACTTTCTTACTTGTCAGGTTGGGATTTCTTTTCTGACAATGCTGTCCAAAGAAGGAATCAGTGATTCTGCTCAGCTTCTCTTTGTTTCACTTCTGCTTCTGTCATTCCTAGGGTTCAGTACAGGACACAACTATCCTGACATTTCTTCATTTATCACTTTCCTTCCCCACTTTAGCCAATTGATGCTCTCCATCCTCAAGGACAGAGACTTGGTCTCTTGTTAACATCCTACCTTCATATGGAATACTGATTATACGTCAGTCACAGTGTTGGTTTTAATAGGTTTGGACCCCATAGACTCATGTGTTTGAATGCTGGGCCCATAGGAAGAAAGCATTATTAGGAGGTAGGTGTGGTCTTATTAGAGTAGGTGTGGCCTTATTAGAGTATGTGTGCGCTCTGTGGAGGAAGTATGTCACAGTGGAAGTGGGCTTTGAGGTCTTATATATACACACTAAAGTTATTCCCAATGTGGAAGATACTCTCCTGGCTGCCTTCAGATAAAAATATACAACTCTCAGCTACTTCTCCAGCAACATATCTGCCTGCATGCTGCCATGCTTCCTGCCATAATAAAAATGATAATGGACTAAACCTCTGAAACTGTAAGCCAGCCCCATTTAAATGTTTGCCTTTGTAAGATTTTTCTAGTTATAATGTACCTTCAAAACAATAAAACTCTATCAAGACAGGCACTGTGAATCCAAACCCTTGCTGTCCTACATTTTATAGTATAGCAGCATACAGATAACACCAATTGAAGAGATAATTTAAGTTATTTCAAGTCCTAATTGTTTGTCTGATAATGTGCTATAAGGAGCTAGATTGAGTATCAGAGAATGTAGGGGTAACAGGGTAGTTATATACAGGGATAGTGTCTTAGTTTAGTTTCCATTGCTGTGATAAAACACCATGAGCAGAAACAATCTGTGGAGGAAAGTGTTCATTAACCATTCAGTTGGGAGCTCAAGCCAGAAACCTGGAGGCAGGAGCCAATACAGAGGCCATGGAGGCATGCTGCTTACTGGTGTGCTCCTCATGGCTTGCTTTGTCTGCTGACTCAAGCACCGATACAGATACACAGACAGACACACAGATATTGATACATACAAACATTCACACATGCTCACATAGACATAACAAAAAGAGAAATACGCAGCCACACACACAGAGATGTACACAGACAAGCAGGCACACACACCCAGCTACACACAGATTAGACACAAAGACACAAACAGATTTATATATACAGAGACACAGACACACATTGTCACATGCACACACAGGCTAAAATATATCTTAACAACAACGACAATAACAACAACAAAAAAGCCTTCCCCTTACAATGGGAAAGCCTGTCCACATCACTCCCTGCCAGCCACTTTGCTAGCTGAGCCACCCTGGCCTGAGCTCTCACCTTCTCAGTGCCTCGAGTGCCTCAGTGTCCTCATTTATACCTGAGAGGATGACACTTGATACCTCATCTTACTGCTCCATGTGGATTAGTAACAAGGTGAGTGTGCTCTGTGGTGGGATTAAAGGTGTGTGCCACCAGACCCCACGTGTGGGGAGGAACTCTAAAGGTTACTTATTGCTAATCATATTCCCTAGTGATGAGGTTTTAGGTTCTTGGTAGGCTCAGACCTCATGTAAGAGGTGTGGCTTCAGAGGTAACTCAGGTGAAAGGCAAGGCAAGGACACAGAACAGGGCAGGTGACTCATTAGCAGAAGCTTTAATAATGAAAGGTAGTTTTCATTGGCAGACATATTTTACACATAACAGGCCTTTTAACATACCCAGAGGGAGGCAGCTCATCTGCATGTTTAAGGCTCTGACACCTTATGGAAAACTCAAACTCCAATCTATGTAGACACAGTTGGGCTCTTATATCAGAGATTTTATGGATTTCAATCACTACCACTTTTATTATGGAGGATATTTGGAAATGGGGTTCCCTCCCTGTCCCTTTGATATATGCAGAACTAGTGTCAAGGGTAGAGCAGAGTGCATGCAGTCCATTAGGAGCTGCTGTGGAGGATGCTACAGCAGGAGGGTGGGGTTCAGAGGAGCGCAGATTGGGAGTCAGTGTGGGATTCATGGGAGCACAATGGCTATTGAGTTGGAGGCCCAAGGTATATTCATCTAGAGAAACTGTGATGTTCATGGTTCTACCAGGTCTCATGGGGTATAGTTGATCCATTTATTGATTAATTCAGTTAGTAAAGTTTTTGGATGACCTATGGTGTGTTTGACTACAGTCTGGATGTGACATCCTGGGGATCATATTTGGCCTGGCCCATTACTTTGCATGTTCTTTTTGGTTGTTTGGGGTTTGAATAGAGTTGACAATAGTTGCCTCAGAGGTAGGGTAGCACACAAAGCTGCAAGTACTTTCTCTACGTGTGCATCTTTTGGTATGGTGGAAATTAGCAACTTGAAATAGAGTGAGTAGAAGGTAGGGAGGAAGGGCCAAAAGTCTTTTGGATATCTGGAAGGCTGATCTGTTAAGACACTTCATGAGTGAGCTGAGATCTTTGGATAGCTGAGAGCACAGAAGCAAATAGTTGGATTTAAGTTTCCACATTATGAATCAACTCAGGGAGCCGGAAGGTGGTGGTGAGTTTGGGGCCAACCTTGTCTACCTAGTGAGATCCTGGCCAGCTAGGGCTACATAGACTCTGTCTCAAATTAGTCAACCAACCAGACGATTAACCAACCAACCAGCCACCCAACACAGGCACCTACCAGGGGGAGAGAATTACTCTGATAGTTGAGTCATTGTGTTTACCTCTGATTTGGTCTTGAGGTCTTAGAGGAATGACTGTATCTTATGGTTCCATGCTGCCATGACCACGGCAACTTTTATAAAGGAAAATATTTAACTGGGACTGGCTTACAGTTCAGAGGTCCAGTCCATTTTCATCATGAAAGGAACATGGCAGCATGGAGGCAGACATGGTTATGGAGAGAGGGCTGAGAGTTGTACATTCAAATTGGGAGGTAGCAGGAAGAGAGAGACACTGGGCCTAGCTTAAGCATTTGAAATCCGGAGTCCACCCCCAAAGACATACTTCCTTCAACAAGGCTACATCTCCAAGGTCTTTCTCAAGTGTCACTACTATCTAAGGACCACTTATTCAAATATATAAGCCAATAGAACCATTCATATTAAATCCATGACAGGCTGTATCATAATAGCTCTTTTTCTCATTGTTATATTGTGTGATATCAACTAGATGAGGAGGAATTTATTTTACTCATAGTTTCACATCAGGGTGATTTGTCATCCTATGCTCTTGGACAGAGAGAGCATGATGAACAGAGGAGCATGTGGCAGAGGCTGCTCCTCTCTTGGTGGACAGGAAGTGAGAATGAGAGATTGGCCAGGACCAGTCCAACCTTCAAAGTCTTGCTTTTTCCAACTATGTTCCATCTCTTGACATTTTTTAGAACCTCCCAAAACATTGCCAGCAGCTGGGGCCCAGGTGTTTGACATATGAGCCTGTAAGAGAGCATTCCTCATAAAATCATAGGAGTGGTCATAAAATCTACCTTTGTCCTGATAGGCATCCAAGAGATTTGGAGATGGATTTAACCATTAAGCTATGCTTTTGATTAAGCTCTAACAATCTAGCTTCCACGTGCTTCTCCCTCTAGCAGCATTTATCAATAATCAAGTGAATACTAAAGTGGAGTGGATGCCTGTACTATTCTTAAGTCTGAGTACATTTGGGATGTAGGTAAAGAAGAACATTTGCTAACTTGAGCTTTTGAGTAAAATCACCCAGTATTTTAATCACAGATGGAATCTTACAGCCCACCTGGTTTTTCAGTGTACATAGGGTGAGGTCTAACAATCTGCTTTTAGAAATGGCACAAAGACTGATTACTGTTCAGGTGTTCTTCTGACCTTACTTTACATATGCTGGGCTAGGAAAACAGGGCTAATCTGGTGATTTGAATGAGAGGGCCTCCCTACCCCTCGTAGGCTCATCAATTTGAATGTTTGGTTTTCAGTTGGTAGATTGTTTAGGAAGGATTAGGAAGTATGGCCTTGTTGGAAGAAGTGTGTCATTGAGGGTGAGCTTTGGGACTTCCTTTCTTTCTTCCTTTCTTTCTTTCTTTCTTTCTTTCTTTCTTTCTTTCTTTCTTTCTTTCTTTCTTTCTGTGATGGTTTGTATTTCCTTGGACCAGGGAGTGGCACCATTTGGAGGTGTGGTCTTGTTGGAATAGGTGTGACCTGGTTGGAGTATATGTGTCACTGTGGGTGTGGGCTTAAGACCCTCAACCCAGTTGCCTGGAAGTCAGTCTTCCACTAGCAGCCTTTGGATGAAGATGTAGAACTCTCAGCTCTGCCTGGGCCATGCCTGTCTGGATGCTTCCATGCTTCCGCCTTGATGATAATGGACTGAACCTCTGCACCTGTAAGCCAGCCCCAATTAAATGTTGTTTTTATTAGACTTGCCTTGGTCATGGTGTCTGTTCACAGCAGTAAAACCCTGACTAAGACAGAAGTTGGTACCAGGGACTGGGGTATTGCTGTGATAGGCCTGACCATGCTTTTATTTGAAAGAATGTGGAATTTGGGACTTTGGATTTGGAAAGCAGTGGAATGCTTTAAATGGGGCTTAATGGGTCATCCTAGTAGGAATATGGAAGACTTTGTTGCTGGGAGTGATTTGAACTGTGTTGACCTGGCCCAAGAGATTTCAAAGGAGAATTTCAGAATGTGGCAAAGAGACTGGTTTTGTGGTATTTTGGTGAAGAATGTGGCTACTTTTTGCCCTTGTCTGAGCAATTTGCCTGAGGCTAAGGTGAAGAGACTTGGATTAGTTCCATTGACAAAAGAAGTTTCAAAAAGCCCAGCAGAGATTTTGTTCTCTGGTTAAGTCTTATGAAGAGAAGTTTGAACAAGCATAGCAAGCTTAGAAAGGAAAAATATAAAATATATGGTTTGAGTATTAAAGGAGTACCAGGAAGTGAAATGGAGCAAAATCTTGTGTTCTAGGAGATAAAAGATTAAGGGAGTGGGACCTTGGGGCAAGATTCTACCCAGCTTAATTAGATCCAGGCATGATGGTACACACCTTTAATCCCATGAAACAAGCATGCTGATCTCTGCATTCTAGGTCAATCTACAGAGCAAGAACCAGGATAGCCAAGCTTAGGCAGTGAAGGATTTAGAAAACATAGAGCTAGTGATAATGTAATAGTACAAGGGGATCATGTTCTAGTTCCTGTAAGCAGCAGAACTCGGCAGCTTCAGCCATGTGGCTCTGGCTCTAGAGTTAAGAATGGAAGGAACTACTGGGAAAATTGATGCTGGTTAGCTGGAGCTAAGGAATTAGCGGTGATTAAGAAGAGACCAGCATCGTTGAGGTGAAATCTTCTGGAAATTGTTTTCTGGGAGCACAAAGAAGCTGTGTTCCAGAGATACCCAAGGTTGTACCTCATGCTGCGGCTGGACATGCTAATGTGTAAGAGTCACTAAGGTGGTACTGCTTGTGAATGAATGAAGGGATCATGGAGAGAAGCTGAGGCTTAGCACTGTGAGAGGCCAGGGTAGGCCATTGGAGAAGGTGAAGCCTCAGCTTTAGTTGATGGCCCAGGACTGGAGGGGCCATGCAAAGGATTTGAGGCTTGGCACCCTGAAGAGAGCCTATGAAAGGCTATTGGTGAAGCCTAGTTGGAGTGGAACACCCCAGTGTATTGGAGATATCAGTACCATGGGATGATCATCAAGAACAGCAGCTGTAGTTGAGTGGATCAACGTGAGCATAGAGTGCTACAGAGGGCAGAGCTGGAAAAGTGGTGCCAGCCCTTAGGAGGATTCCAAAAGATCAATTGGAATCCCAGACACCGAAACAAGAAGCTGTAACATTGAAATTGCCATGGAGACTCAAAGATGTTAAAGATGCCAGAGCCATGGAATACATGCTGAGGAAAGCTGCTAACAGGGAGTGGAACCAGCCCAGGAGAAAGCAGTTTGTTGCAGTCAACAAAGATGAAAAAAGGAGTGGAGATCTGAAGACCGCTTTGACATCAGCCATGGAGATGCAGAGTTTGGAGTTTGCCCAGCTGGTTTTCTGCCTTGCTTTGGGGATTACAGTTAATTAAGTTGAATAAATCTCAGAAGAAACCTTGAACTTTGGACTTTTAACATTGTTGCGACTGCTATAGACTATGAGGACTTTGAAAATTGGACTAAATGCATTTTGCATTATGCTATGTTTAAGTATGGCCCCCATAGACTCATGTTTTTGAACAAGTCTATGAGGACCAGGGAGTGGAATGTGATGGTTTGTATTTCCTTGGACCAGGGAGTGGCACCATCTGAAGATGTGGCCTTGTTGGAATAGGTGTGACCTGGTTGGAATGGGTGTGTCACTGTGGGTGTGGGTATAAGATCCTCACCCTAGTTGCCTGGAAGTCAGTCTTCCGCTAGCAGCCTTTGGATGAAGACATAGAACTCTCAGCTCCTCCTGCGCCATGCCTGCCTGGATACTG
The DNA here is from genome assembly GCF_000001635.26 of Mus musculus. NCBI lineage: Eukaryota > Metazoa > Chordata > Mammalia > Rodentia > Muridae > Mus > Mus musculus. Next base: position 87,881,366 of record NC_000078.6, on the reverse strand, counting down.
ACATGCTCCCACCTTGATGACAATGGACTGAACCTCTGAACCTGTAAGCCAGCCCCAATTAAATGTTGTTTTTTATAAGACTTGCCTTGGTCATGGTGTCTGCTCACAGCAGTAAAACCCTAACTAAGACACTTTCTCTCTTTCTTTCTTTCTTTCTTTCTTTCTTTCTTTCTTTCTTTCTTTCTTCCTTCCTTCCTTCCTTTCTTTCTTTCTTTCTTTCTTTCTTTTGTTTTTTTTTAATTGAGACTTTCTTTTATTAGATATTTTCTTTATATACATTTCAAATACAATCCTGAAAGTTCCCTATACCCTCCACCCACCCTGCTCCCCTACCCACCCACTCCAACTTCGTGGCCCTGGCATTCCCCTGAACTAGGGCATATAAAGTTTGCAATACCAAGGAGCCTCTCTGTTGGGGCCGACCTGCAGCTCTCATGTCTGGGTTCGAGCCTAGGATGCTTCTTGGAAGTGAAAGAAAAGAGGAAATCTAGGCGGGTAAAGAGAGAAATAGAGTCAAGACTGTATTCTGATCAAGACTCCAATTTAATGTTGTTGAAGACACTTTATAAGGAATAGGGGAGACCCATTCCCAATCATGCAAAGTTCCTTTGAAGTTGTCAGATCAGACTTTTAGTAGGAAATTGCGAATATCACAGTTCAGTGCTAACTCCAGAAAATCTTGGAGAACTGGTTCCATGTCAAGCAGGTAGCAGGTAGTGGCACATCAAAGGAGAGTGATGAGAAGCAGCACAGCAGGTGGCTCCACCTCAGAGGTTGATGGTCTGAGGCCAGCCTAGCTAGGCTTGAAGGAGGTAACACCTCTCTTCCCAGTGATGGCCGCCTAGGCCATTTTCTGCTACATATGCAGCTAGAGATAAAAGCTCAGGGGGTAATGGCTAGTTCATATTGTTCTTCCACCTATAGGCTTGCAAACCCCTTCAGCTCCTTGGGTGCTTTCTCTAGCTTCTCCATTGGGGGCCCTGTGTTCCAACTTATAGATGACTGTGACAATCCACTTCTGTATTTGCCAGGCACTGGCATAGCCTCATATGAGACAGCTATAACAGGGTCCCTTCAGCAAAACCTTTCTGGCATATGCAATAGTGTCTGGGTTTGGGGGCTGATTATGGGGTGGATCCCCAGGTGGGGTAGTCTCTGGATAGTCCATCCTTTAGTCTTAGCTCCACACCTTGTCTCTGCAACTCCTTTCAGGGTTATTTTGTTCCCTATTCTAAGGAGGAATGAAGTATCCACTCATTGGTCTTCCCTCATTTTGATTTTCTTGTGTTTTGCAAATTGTATCTTGGGTGTTCTATGTTTCTGGGCTAATATCCACTTATCAGTGAATGCATATCTAATGACTTCTTTTGTGATTGGGTTATCTCACTAAGAATGATATCCTCCAGATACACCCATTTGTCAAAGAATTTCATAAATCCATTGTTTTTAATAGCTGAGTAGTACTCCATTGTGTAAATGTACCACATTTTCTGTATCCATTCTTCTCTTGAGGGACATCTGGGTTCTTTCCAGCTTCTGGCTATTATAAATAAGGCTGCTATGAACATAGTGGAGCATGTGTTCTTAGTACCAGTTTGAACTTCTTCTGGGTATATGCCCAGGAGAGGTATTGCTGGATCTTCGGGGAGAGGCTGAGGTTACTTTCAAAAGCCCACTCCATGTCCAGTCTCTCACTCTCTGCCTCTGGTTTTTAGAGCAGGATGTAAGTCTCAGCTACTGTTTTAGTGCCATGCCTATTTACCTAGTGCTTTGCTCCCCACAATTATGATCAGGAACTCACCCTCTGAAACTGTAGGCAATGCCCTAATGAAGTGCTTCATCTGTAGATTGCCTTGGTCATGGTGTCTCGGTGTTAGAATAGTAACAAGGACTGGAGAGATTTCTTTGCATGTGAGAGTGCTTGCTGCTTGATCAAGGAGCTCGAGCTGGAGCCGGAGCTCGATCGGAGCCTAACCAGAGCCGAGCCCAAGCGGGAGCCCCAGACCGAGCAAGTCCCTTTCTGGTAGTCGGTCTCCTGTGCCTGAGAAGTGCCAGAAACATGATTCTTCAAATAGATCTAAATCTCTAGCATCTGTATATAGCCAGAGGTCCCAATTCTGGACCATGTCCAGATCAGTTCACAGGGGCAGTTAAACTGTAAATCACTTGCCCTGGGAGCCTTTTTAAAAAACAAACAAACAAACAACAACAATAAAAATAAATTCCCAAACCATACTTGCTAAAAATTCTAGTAAGTATGTGTTTTTATGTGATGTGGAATTTGGGTGGGTTTTGATTGAGTTTCTTTGTAGATATGGACGACCAAGGGGTTGTTGAAAACTAATTGTATTAAATGTCTTTTGCTAAGCCTTCTGCTCACACTTTTGTGACTGTCTGAAGTATATAGTTTGTGTATATTGATAGAGCTCATTTATAACTAAAGCATTTAATTTTTGTACTAGAAAAACTTTTGAATATTTTCAATTCACTTTTCAGATATGGTATCTCAAGGTTAGTTTAATTACTCAATTAAATTAATGAATAGTTTGGACACTTTAAAAGAGCTCATAATTGCCTGCCACTATGGCTCTAGGGCTAATGGTATCTTCCATCTTCTGTAGGCACCTGAATACATAAAGCCCATACAAATATACATCAATAAAATAAGTCTTGACAAAAAGAAAGGAATGAAGTAGAACAGGTAGGAAAGGGGGCTGGAGAGATGGCTTGGAGGTTAAGAGCACTGACTGCTCTTCCAAAAGTCCTGAGTTCAATTGCCAGCAAACACATAGTGGCTCATAACCACCTATAATAGTATCCAATGCCCTCTTCTGGTGTGTCTGAAGGCAGCTTTAGTACTCATATACATAAAATAAATAAGTCTTTAAAAAAAAAAAGGCCAGGTGTGGTGGCACAAACCTGTAATCCCAGCACTCGGGAGGCAGAGTCAGGCAGATTACTGAGTTTGACCCAGCCTAGTCTACAAAGTGAGTTCCAGGACAGCCAGAGCTATACAGAGAAACCCTGTCAACCTCCCCCCCAGCCCCCCAAATAAAATGAAGGGGTAGGAAAGATCGGAATGGTTGAAAAAAGGTGGTAAATTTCCATACAGATACATGAGCTATATTGAACTCAATCCTAGAAAGTCAACTCTATAAGAAGTGAGAATTGGTACAGGCCTGATACAGATTCAGATGGTGAATTATCAGAGTAAGGAGCATTCTCTTGTGAGTGTCGTATGGTATTGGTGAGGATGAGATCTACAACCCATCCTGAGTAAGAAGATGGTTTGGGAATAGACCTGCATTCTTCAAAAACATCCTGGTAGCATAGCAGACATTTGTGGTCATAGTGCTTTCAGGCTTGTGTTGGGGAGTTCCCTCCTGGTTTGACAGCAGAGACCATCAGAATGAATTGATCTTTTTCTTTTTCAGAAATCATGTAATCATTTATTTTCATTATACACCAGATATATAATGAACATATTAAAAAGAAAAAAATGTTTATATACCAACATATTTTTAATGTGTCTCTGTTTCTGGACTCCTCCATTCAGAAAACAGGAACCTCATTTACATTAAGCTGTGGGTCCTTTTACATTAACCTAAGCTTAGTTTAATGAAAGCTTAGCTTGCTTGTACAATTATGTAACTAACTTTACTCAATACACAGTAATTCATTTTCCAAAGCCTCAATACAGAAGGTAACTTATTGACAATGGCTTAACACAAACTTTACAAAGTAAACATTACTTTATGTGCTCTTAACAGCCTTAACCTGCCTTGAAAATGTCTCTATGCATTAATCAGAAGAGATTGACTTCTCTCGTTTATTTTCATTCTTTTTTGAGTATGCCTTATAGGATTCTATCTAAACATTGCCACTGTTATATTTGTAAACACAGGAAATTATCATCTCCTCTAAGCATTGAATTTCTGCAATTCCTAATTTTTAAAACTCAAAATTGCTACCGATCTAACTTTAAACTGCAATGTAAGATGCAACAATTTATGGGTGGAAAGAACTTAAAGGATCAAACAAGTGTATACAACCAGGGCCAGAAATGAAAGGTCACAAATGAAATGGCAGTCCCTTAACAGTGCACACTGCTGTGTCCTGAGTTCAATTATACCCATAAGCACAAAGTGTTAACTTGTCACTTAAGTTAGATAACTCAACATCTTAGGTTTTCAAAGAAATATAATACTTCAAAACATAAAAGTCATCAGTTTGCATTAACAAGACAAACGCAGGCCAAATGAAGTTTTACTTAACAGCTGAATGTCAAGATGCCAATTGTGTTGAGGAATCTTCAGAGAACTTGGAATATAGCATGCTTAGATTATGTTAGATATCATCAATGTCTTCATCATCCTCTCCAATATCATCAAACACGATTTCATCATCATCCCTAGCACCAAATGTGTCCATTTCATTGATTTTGGCATGTTCTGGAAGTTCTCCATAGGCCTTCAGACTTCTTGCTTCATCTGGATTGTACTTTAAGATTACATCAGCTTTGTTATCTTGATAGTCTCTTAGACCAATCAATATAATGTCTGAGGTATTTATCCAAACCTTTTTTCTCAACTTCCCTCTTATGTGGCACAGCCTCCTTACACCATCAAAACACATTGCTTCCAACCGTCCACATCCCAGCATTTTGGTCACCTGAGCATACTCTTGCCCATATTCTTTAAACACCAACTCTCTTTTCTCAGATTCATTTTCATTTTTACCTCTGCGCCTGTTTTTGCCTCCTTTGCCTTTATTCTTTGGCATGATGGAAAAGGCAACCACAGGAGTCGGGTGAGGGACTCCTGGCAGACAGTGGCTGTGACTCAGTTCCAAGAGCTACTATACTCTTAGGATGGGTACCAGGAAGTATCTAACAGTGGTAGATCTGAAAGCAACTCATATAAGTATAGAAGATCCACAAACCACAAAATGTTCCAGAGTCCTGTCTTCTGAGAGTTACAAAATAGTACTTCGGCTTCTGGCCTGGTGCTCAGGAAGGTGTAGTCTCCCTAGTAGTGACAAAATACAGCAGGACTCCTTTACTTTTGTAGTTCCTGCATTGACCTTTTAAAAAAAATTAAAAGTTTTCGTTGGAAATCTATTTGGAAAATAATTTTTTATCAATATTTCTGCACACAACATTGAATTGTATAGCTTTTTTTAATTAGATATTTTCTGTATTTACATTTCAAATGTTATCCCCTTTCCTAGTTTCCCCTCCAAAACCCCCCTATTCTCTACACTCCTGCTGCTCCCTAAGCCACCCACTCTTGCTTACTGCCCAATGCATTCCCTTATACTGGAGCATAGAACCTTCACAGGACCAAGGGCCTCTCCTCCAATTGATGACTGACTAGGCTATCCTCTACTACATATGCAGCTAGAGCCATGAGTCCTTCCATGTGTTTTCTTTCATTTTTAGTTCAGTCTCAGGGAGCTCTGGGGTTTCTGTTTGTTCATACTGCTCTTCCTCCTAGGTGGATGAATTGTATAGCTTAATAAAAAAATTGAATCTATCACTCTGAGGAATGTGGTTCTATATTTAAAAAGCAGTCTAAGACTTCATAGAACACTTAGTAGATTCAGATACCATTTTAATACATTTTTAACTAGTTTTGATTACACAAGATTTCAAGTTCATTGGTGTTCAGACCTTTAATATATCACAAGAACACTGAAAATACGTACCACGGCACTTTAAATGGACATGCTTGGAGCATAATAAAAACAATTTCAGGACTGGAAAGATTGCTCAATGCTTGAAAGCATTCACTATTCTTTCAGAGGTCATACATTCTATTCCCAAGAACCAGTTTTTCACAACTATGTGTAATGGGTACTGAAGCCCTCTTTAGGTTCTTGGGTCTAAGACAGGTAGAGTATGGTCATAGATATAAATTACTCTTAAAAAAATTTTTTTTCGGTTCACAGAAGAATGAAAAATTGAAGAAAGTCACAGGTTATGTTGCTTAGATCCACTTTGGGACACAAAATAACACATGAAAGCAGTTGACATAGGCACATATGATAAGTACTTGAAGTCATGGTGCATCCAGTGAAAACAGAAAAGCAAAGGCCCACCAGAAAGTTCATCTCCATCTCCTTAAGATGTGAGAAAGGCTTAGTAACAAACCAACCAGCCAGAATAGTACAAAACAAATTCACAACAACAACATCCCCAGAAACACTATTGAGTTCATTTTCTGTTGGCCATCTCCTTCTGGGTATGGGGCTTTCCCTTAAGTGTGGTTCTGTACATAGTGAGACCCCCCTTGGAGAAAACCAACTTTTCCTTTGGGATCAGATACTAGAGATAGTGTCTGGAACCAAAGCAGGTCCTCTGCAAGAACAGCCAATGCTTTGAACAACTGAGCTGTTTCTCCACCCCATATCTGCTAGTTTTTACAAATGACATTCAAAAACATACAAATGAAAGCTAACTGAATCTTTGTATTCTCCAAGCCCAGCCTTTTTGAGAATTTACTTGTGGCCATGCTATGGTGAGCACAAGACACACTCTGCACCCCTGGTATTTTTCTTGTGTGCATCCATTTCAAATTCTACCTTTCCCCTCATAATCCTATTAACCTATATCATAGTGCCTAAAGAAGCTTTGAATATTTGCTACCCCTAACACTTAGCATAACTCACTCTTACTTTTCTGGACCAAGGCTAGGACCACACTAGTAAACATCACCTGTTGGTTCCAGTTTCATTTCTGTGCTGCTGTTAAAATACTCCAGCAAGACACAATTTCCAGAAGGAGGGGTTATCTGCTTTACAATTCCAGGTTACAACCCACCAAGGGATGTCAAGGCAGCTAGTGAAATCCCACACACACTCCAAAGCAAGAGGGACTTGCTTCCTTGCAGAGAAGGAAGGAGAGAGGTAAGAAGGCAGGCAAGGAACCTCATGAAAGACCCCAGTTTCTGAGTAGCCTAGTCACCAAGGAAGGCCACAAGAGGTTCTAGACATGGTTGTGGCCAGGTTTCCTCTGCTCCCTAGCTTAAACAATCCTCAAAGAAAAATTGAAAATATATGTTCTCCCAGAACTTTCCATAACCAGAACCCAAATCCATGACCTACCTGGTGAGTACCATCTTCTTTGACGAAGGACTAAGAGATGATAGAACGATGATTGTTTCCTTCTGGGATAGGGTTTTTCTGTGTACACGAGGCTGTCCTGGAAATCTTTCTACAGAACAGATTGTCCTAGATCGGATGTCCTCTTGCCTATGTCTCCCAAAGTGAAGGCAGCAAGATGAGACTACTCTGTCTCAGCCTGAGCAGAGCTTGAGTATATATACATTTCCCTAAAGCCCCGTCTCTACAATGACACACCTCTAATCCAAAAAGGCCACACCTCCCAATAATACCACACCTTGCTCCAAGAATAATTCAATCACCACACCAAACAAACAAACAAAAGGACACTTCTTAGCTGGGCGTGGTGGCCCACGCCTTTAATCCCAGTACTCTGGAAGCAGAGGCAGGTAGATTACTGAGTTCGAGGCCAGCCTGGTATACAAAGTGAGTTCCAGGACAGGCAGGGCTACACAGAGAAACCCTGTCTCAAAAAAAAAAAAAGTACACTTCTTACTGCCTACTGGTTTTCTATGGTAATGAAAAACAAAACAGGCTACTGAGGACAAAGTTAAAATAATGAATGTGGGAAATCAGAAACACATAGAGGAAAACCTGGGATGTAGGGTTGATTGAAAGGGATGGTGCTGGAGAGATGGGCCAGTGGTTTTTAGCATTGAATGCCCTTTGAAGGTCCTGAGTTAAAATCACAAAATCCACATAGATGCTCACAACCATCTATAAATACATCTGACGCTACCTTGTGACACATCTGAAGACAGTTACAATGTAATTTGACATAACAATAAACAAATCCAATCAGAGTAAGCAGAGGTCCTGAATTAAAATCCCAGCAACCACATGATGGCTCAAAACGATCAGTACAACTACAGCGTACTCATATACATAAAATAAATGAATTAATTAATTTTTTAAAAAAAGGGGAGTCAGGTGTGATGGTACTCGTCATTAATCCCAGCACTCAGGAGGCAGAGGCAGGCAGATATCTGAGTTTGAGTCCAGCCTGGTCTACAAAGTGAGTTCTAGGACAACCAAAGCTATACAGAGAAACCCTGTCTCAAAAAAAAAAAAAAAAACAAAATAAAACAAAAAAAAGTGTGGGGGTGGGGAGATGGCTATGTTTTCTTACAGTCAAGGCTCATTTTCCACAAAGGCATATCATATGGGATGCTTGTATCATGATGATCCCTCATTGTCCTCATAGGACTATGGTTATATAGAGATCAGCAATTTTACTTACAACACAATTAACAGAGTAGATCTGTAAAGCTGATTTGCTGTCACAGTGGGGAAAGACTCTGGCTGCCATGCTTGACTACCGGAGTATTCTCAGATACATGAATGAAACAGAATCTCTCAGGTTGTTCTCTGACCTTCACACAGGTGTTGAGGTATGTTGACAAACGCACACAAAAACAAAAACCCACACACTCATACACTACGTGCAACAAATCTTATTTTATAATTTTATTATATGTATATAAAGATGTTTTGTGTGTATGTCCATCTGTAACCACATGCATGCTTGGTGACCATGGAGGTTAAAAGAGGGCATTGGACCCCCTGGGTACTGTAGTAGCACATGCTTGTCTGCCACCATGTGGATGGTAGGAATTATTGCTCTTAACTGGCCTCTTAAACCCAAAAATGTATTATTTTTAAATGACTTACTGCAAGCAATGCTTTCCTTTAATTATGTGGGATGTGGGTTTGATACCCTTGTGCTAGATTTTCATGAGTGCCCTAGTTCATCTGCCTCTAGAACTTAGCAAGTCACCTGAGTTTCAGCCCCTCCTCCCCAGCAACTTACAAAACATACAAAGAACAAACCAAACCTTCAGAAGGCCTAACTTCTCTCTGTCTCAGTTTTAAACCCTGGAAACTCAAAGTTGTGAGGAAGTTGCAGTGAGCTGACAGGGCTGAGGAGGAGGTTGCTCACTCCGTGCAGTACTCACTGCACAAGCAAGAAGACTTGAATTCGATGCAATTCATTTCTGTAAAACTGGTGGATGTATTATCAACAAACCCCAACAGCATAGCTTCAGTGAGCTTTTATCAGTTCACTAGCATTGGTTCTTGGAAAAGCATGTTTGACCAACACAGGACACTCAGAACAACAAACACCACATGTGCTAGAGGAAGTTGTAGGTGTTGGCTGGTGGGGGCCAAAAAGATCCACACAAAGAGAAAGACTGGATTCTCTGCCTGCAAAGATGCAGTCAACAGCAACTTTTGTGGTCTGAATATGATTGGCCCAGGGTGTTGTAGTATTCGGAATTCTGGTCTTGTTAGAGTAGATGTGTCACCATGATCATGGAGTTTTTAAGACCCTCATTCTAGCTGCCTGGAAGTCAGTATTCTGCTGGCAGCTTTCAGATGAAGATATAAAACTGTCAGCTCCTCCTGCACTTTGCTGCCTGGATGCTACTATGTTCCTGCCTTAATAATAATGCACTGAACCTCTGAATATTGAAGCCAGTCCCAATGAAGTGTTATCCTTATAGAAGTTGCCTTGATTATGGTGTTTGCTCATGGCAGTCAAACCCCAGCCAAGTCAGAAGTTGGTACCAGGGAATGGGGTATTGCTGTGACAGGTCTAAAAATGCTTCTCTTTGGGAGAATGTAGATTTGGGGACTTTGGATTTGGAAAGCAGTGGAATGCTTCAAATGGGGCTTACTGGGCTATCTTAGTAGGAATATAGAAGACTCTGTTACTGAGAGTGATCTGAAATGTGCAGTACTGGCCCAAGAGATTTCAGTAGAGAAGAACTTCAGTATGTGGCTTAGAGACTGGTTTTTTTGTTTGTTTGTTTTGTTTTTTTGTAGCATTTTGGTGAACAGTATGGCTACTCTTTACCATAGTCTGAAAAGCCAGAATGAGACTAAGATTCAGAAATTCAGATTAATTGCATTGGCAAAGGAGGTCTCAGAAATGCCCATCATAGTCTTTGTTCTCTGCTTACATCTCATGAAGAACATTTGGAATATGCATAACTAGATTAGAAAGGAAAAGTACAAAATAAATAGTATTAAAGGGGGTGGCGCACCAGGAAGTGAAATGGTGCTGAATTCTGAGTTCAAGGATATTAAATTGAATTAAGGGAGTTGTGACCTTGTGGCAAGATGTGACACAATGAAATTTAGATCCAGTATGGTGGTGCATTGCTTTAATCCCAGGAGATAAAGCCAAGCAGATCTCTGAGGTCAAGGTCAGCCAGAGAAAGAGCAAGTTTTAGGTGAAGAAAAGCTTAAATCCAGGCATGATGGTACACACCTTTAATCCCAGGAGACAGGCATGCAGATCTCTGAGTCAAGGTCAATCTCCAGGCCAAGATTCAGGACAGTCAAGTTTAGGCAGTGAAGAAGTTGGAAAAGAGGAAGCTGGTGATGTTGTAAGAGAACAAAGGGAAAATGTTCCAGCCCCTGCAAGCAGCAGAACTTGTCAGCTTTGGCTGTATGGCTCTGGCTCTATAGCCAAGAATAGGAGACTACTGAGACAATTGGTGGTGGAGTTAGGAAATTAGTGGTGATTATTAAGAGACCAGCATTGCTAAGGTGAAATCTTCGGGGAAATGTTTTCTGAGAACACAAGGAACCTGTGTTCCAGAGATAGGCAAGGTTATGTGTACCTCCTGCTGCAGCTGGACTTGGTAATGTGTTGAGTCACCCAGGTGGTACTGGTTTTGAGAAAAAAAAACTCATAAAAGGAATGTCCTCTGGGAGCTTGACTTAAGAGACCCCACTCTCTGGTCTCATAAAAGTTCAAGCATGGAGTGACATCCCCAAGATGTCTGAGGGGAAGCACTTAGTCAATTTCAATGTATAGGAAAAAAAAAGAAGGAAAGTGAAAGTGGATGGGTGGGGATCAGCAGCTATTCTGCTAAAGTGCCTGGGGCTATGTACCAGAAAGCATTGAGGATGTGGCAGAGTTCTTCCAGAATACAGTCACACCTTGGCTTTATACAAGCTATGAGCTGAGCAATTAATCACAGACTTACTGAATGACACTAGAGACAAAAGGTGCAGCTAAGTGCCCCTTCTTCTTCTGCTTCTGCTTCTGCTTCTGCTTCTTCTGCTTCTTCTGCTTCTTCTGCTTCTTCTGCTTCTTCTGCTTCTGCTTCTGCTTCTTCTTCTTCTTCTTCTTCTTCTTCTTCTTCTTCTTCTTCTTCTTCTTCTTCTTCTTCTTCTTCTTCTTCTCCTTCTCCTCCTCCTCCTCCTCCTCCTCTTCCTCTTCCTCCTCCTCCTCATTATTATTATTATTATTATTATTATTATTATTATTATTGGATATTTTCTTTATTTACATTTGTTTTTCTTTATTTCTTTCTTCCTTCCTTCCTTTCTTCCTACCTTTCTTTCTTCCTTTCTTTCTTTTTCTTTCTTTCTTTCTTTCTTTTTTTTTTTTGTTTTTTTGGTTTTTTATTTTTTGAGACAGGGTTTCTCTGTTTAGCCCTAGCTGTCCTGGAACTTACTTTGTAGAGCAGGCTGGCCTGGAACTCAGAAGACTGACTGCCTCTGCTTCTCAAGTTCCTTTATTTACATTTCATCTATATCCCCATTCTGTTTTTTGGGTTTCTCCTTAAAAAAAAAAAAACTGCCCTTCCCCTATCCACTGCCCCCCCCCCAACTCACTCACTTTTGCTTTCTGCCCCTGGTATTCCCCAACACTAGGGTATACAACCTACATAGGACAAAGGGCCTCTCCTCCCATTAATATCTGTCTAGGCCATCCTTTGCTGCATATGCAGCTGAAACCAGGAGTCCCACTATGTGTGCTCTTTGGTTAGTGGTTTAATCCCTTAGTGCTCTGGGAATATTGGCTAGTTCATACTTGTTCCTCCTATGGGACTGGAAACCTCTTCAGCTCCTTGGGTCCTTTCTCTAGCTCCTTCATTGTAGATTCTATTCTCAGTCCAATGGATGGCTGTGAGCATCCACCTCTGTATTTGTGAGGTACTGGCAGATCCTCTCAGGAGAGAGCTAGTAAGGTAGAAATTTTAAGTTTGCCCCCTAGACCAAGTTGGAGCCAAGAAAGAAAAAGATATAAGTGGGGTGGATCCCCTAGTGAGTCAGTCCCTATATAGTCATTTCTTCAGTCTCTACTTCACACTTTGTCTCTGTAACTCCTTCCATGGGTGTTTTGTTCCCCCCTTCTAAGATGGATAGAAGTATCGACACTTTGGTCTTCCTTCGTCTTGAGTTTCATGTGCTTTGTGATTTGTATCTTGGGTATTCGGAGCTTCTGGACTTCTGGACTAATATCCACTTATCAGTGAGTGCATATCATGTGTGCTATTTTGTGATGGGGTTACCTAACTCAGAATGATATATTCCAGATTCATCCATTTGCCTATGAATTTCATAAATTCATTGTTTTTAATAGCTGAGTAGTATTCCATTGTGTAAATGTATCACATTTTCTGTATCCATTCCTCTGTTGAGGGACATATGACTTCATTCCAGCTTCTGGCTATTATAAATAAGATTGTCATGAGCATATTGGAGCATGTGTCCTTATTACATGTTGGAGCTACGTATAGCTATATGCCCAGGAGTGTTATTTTCTTAACCTTCCTTGTGACTTGTGAAAATTAGAAAGGGCAGTTTTTATGTGTCTGTAACACCTATAGAACTACCAAACCTGAAACAGAACTACAAAGGGCTGTGAAGTACAAAAGCCTCATTTAAAAAAAAAAGATTTATTTATTTTTATTTCTAGTTGTACTCTGCAGTTGTTTTCAGATACACATGAGAACAGTGCATAGGATCCCATTACAGATGGCTGTGAGCCACCCTGTGGTTGCTGGGAATTGAGCTCAAGACGTCTGGAAGATTCATTAGTGCTCTTCAACACTGAGCCATCTATCCAACCCTAAAAGACTCATTCACAAGGTACAGATATATAAAAACACACTAACAAATTTCTCAATCTTACATGATTCTTCCAAATCCTATCTCTCAGTTGCTTTATTGTTGCCCCTCCTGCCACACAGTGTGGTGAAAGATATCAAGCCCAACAAAAGGAGAAAAGCCAAAAACATCAGAAAGCCTCTGGGGACAGAAATCTCCCTGCATTGCAGACATTTCTCAAAGAACTGCTTTAGAGGTATGAAGGAACCCTGAGCTTGTGAAGATTCAATTCTAGGCAAGTCATCCTCTTGGATGAGAAGTATCATCTTCCAGAACTGGACCTGGTCCTGCTTCATGAGTGCATTCCCACACAACTCCAAGAAATCATACAGGAGAGTGGACGTCACATCTGGGAGAGGCTCCATGTTTAAGATCCTTGCCAGCCATTACTTAAGCCATGAGCATGAGCCTACTGCTGGTTTCTATAAGAACACCGGAGCTGGATTATGGCAGCATAGAAATGGATCATCCCAGACATGGCTTTTAGAAAGTTGTACTCTTGTTCAACCTTGGAATCCATCACTTGGTAGCCAAGTATCCCTTGAGAATCCTCCAAAGTCATCCCTTCCTTGAAAGGTGGGTAGAAAGGAACAGAGTATGGACACTTGTGGAGATGAGCAATAATGAGGTCTCCCACTTTGGAGTGAAGCATCCATATACCAGATGCCACCACTGCAATAATAAATCCTGCTTTATGGTGAGAGGCCACTTCTTTCTCCCCTGTTTCACAAATTTCTCTGCCAGTTTGTACTGGACAAAGTCCAGCCCCTCAGGGTTAAGAGTGACAGACACTGAATGCCCACCCGATTGGACAGGCTTTCCAGAGAGCAGGCTATGGATCTTGTCAAAGAACTCCTTCAGCTTTGTATTTGAGATGCTGTAGATCTGCCTCACTGGGATGGTGACTGCCTTCTGCAAGTCCAGTTTTATCTTTTTGGTCTGACTGTCCTTGCTGCTGGCCAGGTCTTCAAAGGAAAACACAATTGGCAGAAGCATCCTGAAGTTGCTGATACCACTGCATCTTACTATCTTGTAGCTTCCCCTGCTGGTCTTTATTCTGTGTCCCTGCTGGGCTTGGGCTGGGTACAGAGCCCTGGGCAGGAGCCTCTGACCCCCAATGCACCTCTGACTCCTGCTGCTTGACCCAGGGCCTCATTCTTCTTCACTTCAGGGCCTATGTTGATCTCTGACTCCAAATTCAAGAGGAGGTCCTGCATTTTGTGCAGGGCCAGCTCAACCTTAGCTTGGTTCTCTGCTGTGGGATAGCCACTCTTCAAGGTGTTTCGAATGATTCTGGAGATGAGGCCATACAGGTGGTTGCCCAGGATCTGGATGGCAGATGTGGATGGTCCACATTCAGCAGCTCTTTGTGCTGACTGGAGGTATCCACCTGCTGGTTGAGGTGCAGGACCTCCTCTTGCAGGGGGTACAGGCTATGCAGATGGACCTGGCCTTCCTCCTTCCTAAGCTGCTCCTGCTCTGCTTGCTTCACATGGTGGTGGTCGTGGTGTTGCTGTTGCTGCTGCTGCTCTGCCTCTCTGTCTTAGTTAGGGTTTTACTGCTGTGAACAGATACCATGGCCAAGGCAAGTCTTAAAAATCAACATTTAATTGAAGCTGGCTTACACATACAGAAGTTCAGTCCATTATCATCAAAGGTGAGAGCATGGAAGCATCTAGGCATGCATGGCCCAGGCAGAGCTGAGAGTTCTACAACTTCATCCAAAGGAGGCTAGTGGAAGACTGACTTCCAGACAACTAGGGGGAGGGTCTTAAGCCCACACCCACAGTGACACATCTACTCCAACCAGGTCACACCTATTCCAACAAGACCACACCTCCATATGGTGCCACTCCCAGGTCCAAAAATATACAATCCATCACACTATCCAAGCTTTAGGTTGAGAATCTTGGCTCTGGGGTGAAACTGCTCAGCTTTCTGCTTCTCCTGATGGCCCAGGGCTTCTCTGGTACTCTTCTCCATCACTTCCTTTAAGTCCTAGAACTCCTTATGCAATTTCAGCTCCTTCAGATTGTCAAATCTCTTTAGCTGTTTGAATGCTAACTCTGAGAGGGCTCACACCTTCCTCTCTTGCTCCTCCTGCCACTGCCTCAGGCCCTGTGTTCCTCTCATCCTGAATGCCAATTCGAACATTCAATGCAACCTTCTGCTTTGATTGTCGGAGAGGCCTGAAGCACAATAGGTTCTTTGAAAGAGGCCTCGTGTGTGCTCTGGGTTGCATTTGGAGTTGAGGTTAAGGGGGATTGTGGGATACTTCCAAGAGGAGACTTGTGTAGTGAGGATGGGACAGGC
The DNA here is from genome assembly GCF_000001635.26 of Mus musculus. Lineage (NCBI taxonomy): Eukaryota > Metazoa > Chordata > Mammalia > Rodentia > Muridae > Mus > Mus musculus. The sequence continues at coordinate 87,866,021 of NC_000078.6, read as the reverse complement.
CTGAAGCAGATCCAGAGGATGGTGAATTATCAGAGGAAGGAACACTCTCTTGCATGTGGAGTGAGGTATTGTTTGGATGTGATCTCACACCCGTCCAGAGTATGAAGATCATTTGGGAAGAGACCTGCATTCTTCCAAACCATCCCGGTAGCCCAGGAGCCACTTGAGATCATAGTGCAGGTGGACTTTGCTGGAGTTGCTGAGAGCCAACAGTGTTTTCCAGCAGAGACCATCGGACTGCCTTGACCTTTTGACAAATATAATTTTAAATAAGTTTTCTTTTGAAATACATTTTGGAAAGTTTTTTTTTTTTTTTTGGCTTTGTGAGTAAATTGGTACCATTCATCTATGTTTTTAAAAACTTGTTTACAGATGGTAGAAGAGGGGACAAAGTACTCAAGGAAATCTCCTGTGGGTACTTGTCTGGCTTAGCCAAGGAAGCTCCCTTAGCCCTTGCAGCTCCCTGCATACCCACTATGTGGATAGCCCCTGCATGCCCACTATGTAGATAGCCCCTGCATTCCCACTATGTGGATAGCCCCTGCATACCCACTATGTGGATAGCCCCTGCATTCCCACTATGTGGATAGCACCTGCATACGCACTATGCGGATAGCCCCTGCATTCCCACTATGTGGATAGCCCCTTCATTCCCACTATGTGGATAGCCCCTGCATGCCCACAATGTGGATAGCCCCTGCATCCCCACTATGTGGATAGCCCATGGAATCTGCTCTGGCCATAGACTTGCAGCCCCTCCAAGTGGCTTGAGGGAACATTTGGACTGGGTTCTCACAGGACCCTGACCATCACAACCCAGCTATCCTGCAAGGGTCTAACTCCAGCCAGCCTACTCTGCCCACAGATAAATGACTAGAGGCTGCCAATAAAGCCAAGGTCACCTATCTAATGAGTGCTACAAAACTTGTTTCCTGACATGGGGACAGAGTGGCCTTGATGGTCAGGCCCTTTCTCAGGACACCTGGCAGCAAGGGCTCCCAGTCTCCACCCTGGAACTTGTCTGAGTAACAGATCATAACAGGCAAAAAGGAGTGTAGGCATGCCATCAGCCTGCACCAGGGACAACAGCAAGGTGCCTTTAGGGGAGGGCTGGCAGGCACAGCCTACCCAGAGCTTGGGGCTGCCTCACAAATTTCCCACATCTGGGTAGCATGGGCCCACCCACAGGGTGAGAGTTGCTTTTGGCAAGGGAATCATTTGCATTTTTCTTGACCCTGGCCACTGGGACAGGGGCCACATAGGCAGGCATCAGATCCTGTCTGTCCCCAAAGAACCACACACTATGAAATCTAAAGTTCATACAAACATTTATTTACTTCTGTTCCTACTCACAGAGGGAGGCAGTAGCCTGCAGGATGACAACCCAGAGTCCCTGGAAGTCCAGGCCAAAAGGCTGGCTTGGCTCTGAGGTTGGAGAGACCTGACGGGCTGGGGTGAGTTCTGGAAGTTATCCCACAAGGCAGGGCAAAATGCAGGCCCATGGGACTGACTATGAGGGGTCCGGCCCCTGGATCCAAGCAGCCCCAGAATTGGACCCCTCAAATGAGGAGGATGTGTGCAGGCTAGCAGGTTTAAATTAAAAATTAATAAAAATAATAGTGTAAAATAAAAAGAGACAACCCCTGTGTCAAACCATGAGGGCTTGTCCTGTTGTCTGCCTTATATACAAAGGAACAGAAGGCAGAGCCCACTGTCTGGAGCGGTGGTCTGGGGTAGGAGTAGGGGTGCCTAAATGCGACACAGAGGCTAGGCCAACTCTGCCCTGGGCTGCAGCAGGCTCCATGGGACAGGACTGGGGGAGGAGTAGGTGACATGTTGGATGGGTGTGGAGTTCAACTGAGGGTTGTTCTTAGTCCCACCTTTGGGCCCTCACTGCAGACCTGAAGCAAAAGCTCTGGAGGCATGTGGTCAGCTATCACTTTTTATTGAACAAATTGAAAAGAGGCCAAGTGCATCTGGGCTAAGGGATTCCGGCTAAGGGCAGCAAGGGTTGGAAGAAGGGGGATGGTATGGTAGTGTTGGGTGGGAGTCTTGGCTTGGTCTTGGCGTCTTCTCGGATCTTCCAGATGACAAGCTGCATACAGGCACTGGCATCCTCACTGGAGCTGTGCCCATTCACATTGTCTTGGATGATCTGTCTGAGGTAGTCAGCCATGAGGTTCCGCAGGGAGCGCTTATAGGGCAGGCCCCGGTGATGTGGGAACAGCACAGCTGTGTCTACCACAGTGCAGTGGATGACTTTGAGAGCCAGTAGGTCGCTCTCCAGGCTGTGTCCAATGAGGATGGTGTCTGCACTGAACATGCTCAGCAAGACAGCCTGTACGTCCCGCAGCGTGATGCTTGTGTCCACAAGGTCGGCCTCTGTCACCCCCGAGAACCTGGTATTGTAGTCGACAACTTCATTGTCAGGCTTGACAAAGGTATCATACTTGACTTGTAGGTCTGTGTCCACGACTGTGACTCGGGTCACCTCCAGGCCATATGTAGTGTAGGACATCTCACAGTCGAGAGCAAAGACCCCCGCATGGGCATCTTTGGGCAACTCCTTCTGGAAAGTGCGCACAAAACCCTCCAGGTTCTCTGTCCGGCCATCGAGCACATGTTGCTTGGCGACCTGACAGCCTACAGAGCCAACCAAAGCTGAGCAGCACACATACTGGGACTCCCAGCCCCCTGCCACTCGATTCAGCTGCAGCCTCCCGCAGTGGTAGTAACACTCTGCACTGCTCACACAGAGGCCCGCAGAGGACACAGGGAACTCAATGCCACAGCGATGGCAAATTCTGCGGGAGGGGTCCTTGGGCTTCTTCTCCTTGGCAGTGAAGATGACTGCAGCCCCTGGACGCTCTGGGTGGGGGAAGGGGTAGCCATTCTCCTTCAGCTGCTCCTGAGTGAGTAAGTACTCCCTAAGGTGGCAGTACAGGGTATACCCTGCAGAGGCACTGGGTATCAGTGCTCTCAGCTCCTCTACCTGCTGGCTGCTGGGGCTGTTCAGTGAGAAGCTGGTTTTAGCTGCCAATTTGCCCCCCAGTACAACCTCATGGGACACAACCCTGCGGCCACTGGCTTTGCTGAGGTTGAGCATGGTGTTGGAGGCCAGCCCCCTTAGCTTCTTAAGGATGTTCACGGCCACATTCAGGTATATGTTCTTGCTGGAACTGAGGTCATATGCCACCTTTTCCTCATTCAGGGCCTTCTCAATGGCCTCCTGTTTGGACGAACAGAACTTGAGAAACTCCTCAATGAACAGGTGGAGATAACCTTGGCGGACCACAGTGGGGACCTTGCAGCCAAATTCTTTCGGGATAACAGGCTTCTTTAGACTCTGGAGTGAGCTGTGGACGATGCGTTTGGGGGTGAAGGTGGTTGTTATCGTAGATGCCATCCCTGACAGCGTGGGTGTCTTCAGTGGCTGACTGCCAGGTTTGGGACTGTAGGAAACCTGGCTGCTGATGGCAGGGAGCACCCTCTTGGAACCTGTGAGGGCAGCAGCCAGTTGGGAGTTGGGTATGTGAACAATCCTTCTCTTCTCCCCTGGCACTGAGATGTGCACAGAGGAAAGCCCCGCAGTTGGCCCTGGGGCGGCCTGTAGCCAACTGGCCAACTCCCTTAGTGCTTGCTGTGCTCGCAGGTACCACACCTCCTGAGCAGTTGCGGGCTGTGCTGCAGGAGCCACAGGGGTCTTCTTTGGGGCCTCTGCCCCTTTGCCTGGCTTGCAAAGGTATGAGACCTTCCTCTTCTGCCCTGGGAATGAAGTGGTCAGGCCCGCATGCATCTTTTCCTCATCCTTCTCCTTGGGTGGCTGCTGGGCCAGCCGGTCCTTGTCGTCCATCTTCACGCTGGTGGACTCGGTGAAAATCCGCAGGCACTCCTCCATAGGGTCCACATGGAAGTCCACCTCCTTCTCCAGAGCCGAGTAGTCCACATCCTCCTCTGCACACTGGCTGGCTCCTGAGGACGGCGAGGAGGAGAATGAAGAGGACAATGGGGAGGGCGTTGCAGGGGGCACAGGTGGCAAGGCCTTGAGACAATTGCGAAATTTCATCTCTTCCAGCCCCAGGCTGGAGTTGGAGTCTGATTCTGAGTCTGAGCTCATGTTGGGCAGGGTCGGGGACCAGACCTGGGGTGCTCCCGCTCCCAGTCCTGAGTCCTCCTCCTTGCTTTCAGCCCCAAATAGCTCTGTGTGTCTCAGGTTCCGTTTTTTGAGCTTAGGAGTGTCCTGGGGGGCTCCTTCATTCAGGGAGCGGGCCTTCTGTTCCACCAACTTGCCCAAAGGCATCTTCCTTGTACTGCCAACTTTCCAGGTCAGTGGTGCACCAGGACCATGCCTAGAGTCTTGGGGCCCTGTGTTGGAAGTGCAGCCCATCCCCCCTTTCCCTGGGCTGGCCACTGTGGTCACAGAGGATGACTTTTTCTTGGTTCCTTTAGGCCCCTGGGCCTTGCCCCTGGGGCTACTAGCAGGCAGTTTCTTGTCTGCACAAACCTTTTCCTTCCCTCTGGGCCTGGCTGGGTCTTCCTCTTTCTTTCTTTTTTCTTTCCTTCGGACCCTGCCCTTGTGGCAGAGGCTGGCTGGAGTACCAGTTTTCTTCTTTTTGGTTTTACTCTCCATGGGAACACCAGTATCTTGAGAGGCCATGTTTGGGGACACTGGAATTCCTCCTCTCACTTGCCCTGGAGGCTTCTGCTCCTACTTTTTGGACTTCACTGCTGCTGTCTTGCCCTGAGAGCTGTAAATAATTTTTTTATCAAAATTTCTGCACACAACATTGGATTGTATAGCTTAATAAAAATTTCATCTTATCTTTCCAAGGGATGTTGGTATATATATATATATATATATATATATAGAGAGAGAGAGAGAGAGAGAGAGAGAGAGCAGTCTAAGATTTCATAAAACACTTAGTAGATTCAGATACCATTTGAATAGTTTAAAGAAGTTTAGAATACACAAGATTATAAGGTTACCTGTGTTTATCATGCCTTTAATATATCACTAGAACACACACAAATATGCACTGCTGCAGTCTGAATGGACATGATTGGAATATGACGAAAATAATTTCAGGTTTTGTGGTGGCCATCTTCTAGAGAGATTGCTCAGCATTTGAAAGCACTGACTGTTCTTCAGAGGTCCTGAGTTCAATTCCCAGCAACTACATGATGGCTCACAACCATTTGCATTGGGTTCTGATGCAATCTTCTGGTTGGTGTGTGTGAAGACAGCTAGCATATTCTCATAAAAGTAAATAACTCTTACAAAAATGTTTCGCCAGTTCACAAAATGAATGAAAGCTTGAAGAAGCCACAGGTTTTGTTACTTATATCCACTTTGGGACATAAAATAACACAGGAAAGCAGTTGACATAGGCACATATGACAATTACATGAAGTCCTGCTGCATCCAGTGAAAACAGAGCAGCAAAAGTCAACCAGAAAGTTCATCTCCATCTCCTTAAGATGTGACAAAGGCTTAGTAACAAGCCAACCATCCGAAATAGGACAAAACAAATTAACAATAAACACAACATCCCCAGAAACTCTACTGAGTTCATTTTGTGGTGGCCATCTCCTTCTGGGTATGGGGCTTCCTCCTAAGAGTGGTTTTGTACATAGTGAGACCCCCTTGGAGAAAAGTAACTTTTCCTTTGGGAGCAGTTACTGGACAAAGCATCTTGAACCAAACCAAGTCCTCTGCAAGAACAGCCAATGCTCTGAACAACTGAGCTGTTTCTCCAGCCCATATCTGCTAGTTTTTACAAATGACATTTAAAATCATACAAATGAAAATTAACTGAGAGTTTGGGATCCCCAAGCCCAGCCTTTTTGAGACTTTACTTTTTGCCATTGCTATGGTAAGCACAGGATACACACAACACCCCTGGTATTTTTCTTGTGTGCATCCATTTCTAATTCTACCTTCCCCCTCATAGTCCTACTAACCTATATCATAGTGCCTGAAGAAGACTCCAATATTGGCTTCCTCTAACTCTTAGCATAACTCACTCTTATTTTTCTGGACCAAGGCTAGAACCACACTAGTAAACATCATCTGTTGGTTCCAGTTTCATTTCTGTGGCTGTTGTTAAAATACTCCAGCAAGACCCAATTTCCAGGAGGAGGGGCTTATCTGGCTTACAATTCCAGGTTACAACACGCCAAGGGATGTCAAAGCAGATAGTGAAATCCCAAAAGCAAGAGGGATGTGCTTTCTTGCAGAGAAGGAAGGAAGGAAGGAAGGAAGGAAGGAAGGAAGGAAGGAAGGAAGGAAGGAAGGAAGGAAGGAAGCTGGCAGGGAAGGCAACTCATGAAAGACCCCAGCTTCTGAGCAGCCAAGTCACCAAGGAAGCCCTCAAGAGGTTATAGCCATGGTTGTGACTAGGTTACCTCTGCTCCATAGCTTAAACAACCCTTATAGAAAAATGGAAAATGTATGTTCTCCCAGAACATTCCATAACCAGGACACGAATCCATGACCTACCTGGTGTGTAACATCTTCTTTGAAGGAGGACAAAGAGACGTTAGAAAGATGATTCTTTTTCCTTAATGTAGAGTCTCTGTGGTCTTTGTGAGTGAGGGTCTTTTGGTGGACTCCAACAACAGCAAAAAGGTGTGAGGGTTCCCCACTGGAAAACACCCACTTGTCTTAGAATATTATCTCCAGCTTCTTTTCCAACTCCTTCACTGCCTAAACTTGGCTGTTGTGGCTCTTCTCAGAGATCTGCATGCCTGTCTCCTGGGATAAAAGGTGTATACCACCATGCCTGGATTTAAGATTTTCAGCTGGGTGTAGTGGCACACGCCTTTGATCCCAGCACCTGGGAGGCAGAGGCAGGTGGATTTCTGAGTTCAAGGCCAGCCTGTCCTACAGAGTGAGTTCCAGGACAGCCAGGGCTACACAGGGAAACCCTGTCTCAAGAAACAAACAAACAAACAAACAAACAAGATTTTCTTCACCTAGAATTTGCTGTGTCCTGGGCTAGTCTTGAACTCAGAGGTCGGTTTGGCTTTATGTCCAGGGATTAAAGGTGCACACCACTATTCCTGGATCTAAATTTAACTGGGTAGGATCTTGCCTCAAAATACCACTCCCTTATTTTGTTATATCCTTGAACACAGAATTCAGCTCCATTTTACTTCCTGATACCCTTTTAATACTCAAGCCATGTGTTTTATACTTTGATTTTCTCAGCTTGCTATGCTTGTTTAAAATGTTGTTCATGAGACTTAAGATGAGAAAAAAGTCTATGTTGGGCATTTCTGAGACTCCCTTTGTCATTGCAATTAATATGAGTCTCTAAGCCTTCACCTCAGGTAGATTCTTTAGATGAGGGAAAAAGGTAGCCACATTTTTTCACCCAAAGACCACAAAACAGTCTCTAGACCACGCATTGAAGTTCTCCACTGAAATCTCTTGGGCCAGGACTACACAATTCAGAACACACTCAGTAACAAAGTCTTTCATATTCCTACTAAGATAGCCCGTCAAGCCCCATTGAAGCATTCCACTACTTTTCATATCTAAAGTCCCAAAATCCACATTCTTCCAAACAAAAACATGGTCAGGACTATCACAGCAATAACACAGTCTGTGATAGCAACTTCTGTCTGAGCTAGAGTTTCACTGCTGTAAGCAGAAACCATAAACAAGGCTACTCTTATGAGGATAATACTTCACTGTGTTTGGCTTACAAGTTCAGAGAGGTTCTGTAGAATCCAATATAAGTTCAAGACAACCTAGCCCCTTCCTTTCTGAGGGAATTTTCAAACTAGTGGTCAAAATGACTAAGTCTACAGCTACCAAAACAAAATGAACTGTTCTCAGAAAAATAACCATAACAAGATTAGCAGTTCCCAGAAAAATTTCCCTACCCCGCTCCACACTGAATTCTGACAAAAACCAAAAACTGCCTTGACCTTGTCGCTAGAATTCCCTGTGATGTTAATAGCTGTGACTTATAGCTGTGATGTTAATAGCTGACCCATAAGTTCAAAACATACTGACCAACCACAAGGGCAGTCAGAGTGAGGGACTAGGCCAAAGGGTTACTTAGTCACCCTATACAAACCAACCAATGCCTGAAAGTGTTACTTGCTACACCAATGAGACTAAGCCAGCTAGCCCTGTTGCCTAAATCTGCCCCTTACAAGGTATAAAAAGTGTGTTCTTTCTTTGTTCGGGGTCTCTCCTCTTGCCTGCGTGCTGAGGGGGGTGGGTTCCTTAACGTATTGGATAAATAAAAATTCTCTTGTGGTTTGCAGTGATGTTGATCTCTGTGGTCTTTGTGAATGAGGGTCTTTTGATGGACTCCAACACTTTAGTCCATCATCATTAAGGTAGGAAATGGCAACACCCTGGAAGGCATGGTACAGGAGGAACAGAGAGTTCTACATCTTCATCTGAAATCTTCTAGCAAAATACTGGCTTGCAGGCATCTAGGATGAGGGTCTTCACCCCAACACCCTCAGTGACAAACCTACTCCAAAAGGGCCACAGCTCCTAAAGATTCAGTTATTTATTATTATATGTAAGTACATTGTCACTGCCTTCCGACACCATAAGAGGGCTTCAGATCACATCATGCATGGTTGTGAACCATCATATGGTTGCTGGGATGTGAACTCAGGACCTTCAGAAGAACAGTCAGTGCTCTTAACTGCTGAGCCATCTCTTATCCAGTCAACAGCTTCTAATAGTGCCACTCCCTGGTCTGAGAATATACAAACAATCACACCTCCCAACTGTAAAATTATTTTGTTGCTACTTCATAACTGTAGTTTTGATACTACTATAAATCATAACATAAATATCTCATATCCAGGTTGTTTGATATGTGACCCCTTTGGGGTCACAGATTGGGAACCACTACCATAAACAGAGTTGAGTCCAAGCCCCATGAGGCTGATTTCAAGGCAACCTTCTGAAATTGGAAGGTCCACCTGAACCAGTGATGAATTCAGAAGGAAAATAATCTCAGGCAACAATCTAAGGCTAAAAAAATTACACCCTAGGATCTTCAGGCTATTTTAATAAGAATTGAGAGAATGAAGAATGGTACTCTTTTATAACTAACTAGTCGTTGACTACATCTCGCAAATTAGGGGACAGGGGGAAATTTAAAAATTTGATTCCAACCCTCCCCACACTACTAATTGACCACTGGGTCTTGGGTCTTCTCATATAAAACAAAAGAATTTCATGGGTGGAACTCTAGGGCTCTTCTAACCATCATAGTCCATGATTCTTCTATTGTATAGCAAAGGTCTGATCCCCTGTAGATTTCCACACACTGAAAATATGATGCTACTAAGCAGAACTGCACTGAGTAAGCCCTTAAAGTGAATAGTCTCTGTGTTTATCCCAGAAGCTTTCTATACCCTTCCCTTTCCTGTGCCCTAGAATGTAGGCTACATGCCCGGAGTTCAACAGCTTTGTCCAAATACTTAAAAGGGGAGAGAAAGGTTTATTTTGGTTCATGCTCTTGTGATTTCTCTCCATAGTCAGCCAGCCCCCAGGGGAGTGGGCCTATGTGAAGAGCATCATGGTAACAGGAGCATGTGACAGAGAAAGTTGGTCATCTCAGTGGTCAGGAAGTAGAGTAAGGTAGCCACCTTGTTTTTCCACTGGTGTTCAGTCTGGTGAATGGTACCATCCACATTTGAGTAGGTCTCTCTTAGGTCTCCCCACTTCAACTAACCTAATCTACAAAATCCCGCAGACATACCTATATCTTTGTTTCCATGGGGATCCCAAACTCCTTCAAGTTGGCAGTAAAAGATAACCAACAGACTAATAGAGAAGTACTACAGGAGTTAGAGTGACTTCTCAAAATTGCCACACCATGTTCCTCTGTTTATCATAACAGCAGTGCATCTCTGGTGGGGCAGTGGATAAAGGGAGAAAAGAGGGGGAGGGGAGGTGGGTCATAAAAAACTTCAGAAACCAGGCTTTCTCAGGAAATGTGGTGTTCACCTTTAATCCAAGCACTCCTGATGTAGAGGCAGATGGATCTCTGTTCCTTGGAAGTGTTCCTTTCTATAAAATACCTTCACCCTGGCCCCTTTCTGTTGGTCTCTGTCTCTTGTCTACTGATAGGCAAACTACTTTCCCCTACCACTTGCTCTTTGCCACACTGCTTTGCATGAACCCAGTGCAGAGGATTTGGTAGGGCATAAACTAAGCCATCTCAAACTAGGAATGAAATCTTCCCTCCTTTTAGTTGTGTGCAGCAGGTGCTTGGTCACAGTGATAAAAAAATTAACTACCAGTATGGCAAGTACTTGGCATGAAAAGGGTTGGGTTTGATACTCATCACTATAGTAGAGGGCAGGAAGTTTGGAGATGCCAATCCATAGAGCACTTGTCTATCAAGTATAATCCCTGAGTTCAATCACAAGTCCCTCTAACACAAAAGATCTATGTGTATGGTTTTTTGGTTGTCTTTTGTTTTGTTTTTTTGAGACAGGGTTTCTCTGTGTAGCCCTGGCTGTCCTGGAATTCACTCTGTAGACCAGGCTGTCCTCAAACTCAGAAATCCACCTGCCTCTGCCTCTGCCTCCCAAGTGCTGGGATTAAAGGCGTTCGCCACCATGCCCGGCTTCTATGTGTATATTTTATAGATCATATATTTTACACATATAAATGTTGACTGTGGCTATTAAAGTGAACCAACCATTTCGTTTTGTGTAGGAATAATTTTTGCAACCTACATTTAATACATGTTAAACCTCCCTTTAGCCCACCACCCAGCAAATAGGTAGTGGAAGAGAAAAGTTATGGGGAAAGTGGGCTTGTTCAGCAATAGTTCTTTGGGAACAAACTTTATGGCAGGAGTTCATTCACATAGCAAACAGGAAATACGACTCCACAGCTGCAGACCTCGAGGCAGGTAGACTCCAGGCACAAACCAGCAGCTGTTGTTCAATCCTGAAAATAACGCAGAGATGTCCAAGAGGCTTGATGCAAGGCCACAGAAACTTCATAGTCATTTCTTTGGTGAGTCTTTCAGTGACTGCGATATTACAAGTTGAGATCAACACTGCTTATATAAGGCAAACCAAAATGTACCTGTCTTTAGTGAAGAATAGAGAAGTGGAACAAACCAATCCAAGGCTCAGTGCTAGTCTCCCACTGTCTGTGGGGTCACATTTGTACTCCTTCCTCACAGACCCTTCACATGTTTGCTATTTCAAAACACCTGTTCACCTGTTTCTGACTTAGGAAAACTTTCTTTCACATGTTTGCTTTAGCAAGACATCCTTTTTTTTTTTCACCTGTGTGCCCCAGCTCAACATCATTTGACATAAGTAACTTCTCAAAGATATAGACGTTTCAACTTCACCTTTGTGCTAGAGCAGTAAAATAGTTCATGAAAGGAAAATTATGTGGAATTCTTTCTTCTGAATGGTTGAGTGAGTGTTGTTGGGTTTTTGTTTGTTTGTTTGTTTGTTTGGTTGTTTTGAGACAGGGTGTGCCCTACTTAGGATTTTACTGCTGTAAAGAGACACCATGACCAAGGTAACTTTTACTAGCACAGTATTTAATTGGGTCAGCCTTACAGGTTCAGAGGTTCAGTCCTTTATCATTGAGGTAGAAGCATGGTAGCATCTAAGCCCCCATGGCAAGGGAGGAGCTGAGAGTTCTATATCTTGATCTAAAGGCTGCTAGGAGATGACTGACTTCCAGGTGGCTAGAAGGAAGGTCTCTAAGACACCCCTCTCCCCCACACAGTGACACAGTTCTTCCAACAAGGCAACACCTTCTAATAGTGCCACTACCTAGGCCAAGCATATTCAAACCATCACAAAGTCTCCTGTAACCAAGGCTACCCTTAAAATCCTGGTCCTCCTGCCTATGTGTTTCTAGTGCTTGACTTTTATATGTGGGACACTGTGTCTCACTGAAATGTTCCCTTTAAAGAAGTATTCTTACAGAAAAAAGAAAAAAAAGAAAAGAAAAGACAAATGAGAACATTAAACCATAACCACCTTGCAATACTTTATCATAGAAAGGTGTAACATCAACCACTAGTGAAGGCAAGAAAGACATTTGATCTTTCAAATAGATGCAAACACCCCCACTTTGTTTAGCCTTGTCCTACCTTTGTGCAAAAACAAGGCAAAGAGATGAATGTTATCAGCTCTCTGTATGAGAAGAAGCATCTATGTGAAACAAACAGAATTCTTTATAAAGCGTTGAATAATATGAAGATGTTAAATTACTGGCCAGCATAATGGCTCAGGGAATAAAGCCTCTCATGACCAAGCTTGACAACTGGAATTGGATGCTGGAGATCCACATGGTGGAAGGATAGAAGGAATTCCTCTGGCCTCCACATATGGTATATACATGTGTGAACACACACACACACACACACACACACAAACACACTAAATAAATAAACAAATAAATAAATAAACAAACAAATAAACCTGTATAAGTCAAGGCTGTGGGAAAATTTATACATGACATGATCCAACTTCTTTGATAAAATAGTAAATGAAAATAAAGGTGGGAATGCTGGAAAGGTAACTCGGTGCTTTAGAGTATTTACTGCTCTTACAAAGGACTGGAGTTCGATTCCCAGAACCCACATGGCAGCTCACAACCATCTGTAACTCCAGTCCTAGAGGATCTGTTGCTTTCTTTTGATCTCCTCCTTCACTAGGTCCACATGTGGAACACAGACATACATGCAGGCAACACAATCATTTCCATGAAAATAATGTTTCATTTTATTAGTATTGGTGATACATTCCAGCTTTCCTACTTTCAAGGATGTTTGAAGTTTTTCATATATCGAATATTCTACAGGTTCACATTCAAAATGTTTAATTTCCCATTGAAGGGGGTGCATGCCATTAATCCCATCACTTGGGAGGCAGAGGCAGGCAGATCTCTGAGTTCAAGGCCATTCTGGCTTTCGCTGAAAGGACCCAGTTATAGCTGTCTCTTGTGAGACTATGTCGGGGTCTAGCAAACACAGAAGTGGATGATCACAGTCAGCTATTGGATGGGTCACACGGCCCCCAATGGAGGAGCTAGAGAAATTACCCAAGGAGCTATAGGGAACTGCAACCCTATAGGTGGAACAACAATATGAACTAACCAGTACCCGGGAGGTCTTGTCTTTAGCTGCATATGTATCAAAAGATGGCCTAGTCGGCCATCACTGCAAAGAGAGGCCCATTGGACTTGCAAACTTTATATGCCCCAGTACATGGGAACGCCAGGGCCAAAAAGGGAGAGTGGGTGGGTAGGGGATTGGGGGGGTGGGTATGGGGGACCTTTGGGATAGCATTGATAATGTAAATGAGGAAAATACCTAATTAAAAAAAAAAGAACATCTTTAATAGCGGGTTGGTGTTCAAGATTCTGGTGTAGCCCTGAGCCTTTTCACATGAGCTTTTAAGCACAAAACAATATCCTGGGTTAACACACTTTAGTTAGTTAGTTAGTTAGCCAGAAGCCCAATGACAGACAAAAAGCAAGATTGGTGCCTGTAGAGACTTTCCCAGAAGTACAGACTTTGGTGGATTAGCTCTGTGTGCATTTTGGAAGGTGGTGCTGTGTTTGGTCAGTTGTACATCCACAATGATATTTTCATCATGGAGTCAGCTGTGCTAAGTTCTGTGGCCCTGTTACACTGGCAACAAAATATCTGGTCCTTGAGAAGAGCTGCAAGCCACCTTAGCCCCTGAGCCAATCTTTCCAGACACTCACTCCCCTGTTGTGGCTACTAAAATGTTTGCTGCAATAGGCATCCTTGACATTCTTCATTAATAGCACCACTGATGGTTGGTTTGTTTGTTTGTTTTTATTTAAATTGATATATGGCCTACACCTTTAGTCCCCAAACTGTGGATGCTCAGGCAAGAGTACTTCTTAATCCCAGGCATTCAGGGCCAGCCTTGGCAACATAGTCAAGACCCCCTCTTAAAAAACAGGAGACTGTAACATTTAATTTCAACACTTGGGAGGTAGAGACAGGTGGATCTCTGTGAGTTCAAGGTCAGCGTGGTCTACAAAGAGAGTTACAGGACAGCCAGACCTACATAGAAAGATCCTGTCTTAAAAGAGAAGTCAGGGGGATATAAATATTTTCAACTTCGCAAATACAGCCAAACTCCTTTCCAAAACAAAGGTACTATACCTATCCTTCCCTATTGGTAATGAGAGTAATGAGGAAATTTTCTTTTTCCCTAAAACAATTTCATTTTGCTGGTCTCATTATCTGCCTCTTGAGTGCTGCAATTAAAGGAGTGCAGCCACAACCAATAAGAAATCTCTAACTGGTTATAAGCAGTTACTTGTAGAAGAAACCACTACACTCAGAACAACCTTCTCAACACTTTTAATTTGCCAAATTTATTAAAGAGTCTAAGTTATAAGATCAACTGACAATTGTGTGGAAGCCAGACAAGCCTGTTTTTAATATCTCTAACCTCTGTGACATTGGGATAGTAATGAAATTTCTCTGCCCCTGTCTCCTAATCTCTAAAACAGAAGGAAAGAATAATATTTCTTGGATGGGATACTGTATGTCCAGCACTTGAGAGACTAAATATGGAGTTTTGCCTCTAGATTAAGACCAGTCTAGACTATATAGTTCATACCACGAAAAAAAAAATCCAGAGTACAAAATGAGAGCCTGTGTCAAAACCACAAATCAACAAACAACACTCTTCTTGGAGGTCATGGCCACTGAGGGAAAAGGTTAAAATATTTTATCTATTCTTTTAGGTTATAGTTCTTATCTTTGTAAACATTTGCAATAACTGTCATTATTGTCTCTATTATAGCTTGACAACTGTCATTAATGTCTCTAGAGTAGCTTGCCTCCTGCAGAACAAAATTTGTGGTTTTGTGATAGAGATTTTTCTTTTCACCAAGGCATTGTTTTTCACTGAGCATTTACTCATGGATAAATTTAGATTCTTAGAGCAGCTGCAAGGAACAGAAACCCCAAGGCAATCTGATGTTGCTGTAGCACTTGAAGATAAATGAAGAACTCAGACTGTGCGACCTTAAGGTTCTCTGGACTCTGCTCTGAGAGATGTTTGAGCACCATGCTAATGTCATACCTGGTACAGTGCACATGGTCAAAAGCCTATAGCTGGGGAGGTCACAGGCCCTGGTGGGTAATCTGATCTATTCAGCTCAGTCAGTCAACAGGGCCTCCAGGGAGGTAGTGAGGACTGAAAAACAAACGACAGTTAGGCAACACTATAACATGACTGAGTTCAAAGCAGGTTTATTTTTTCAAAGTCTGCTTTTACACTATTCTAGGTACATGCAAAGAATAGGGTCAGTTCTTGGATCAAAGACAAAGCAGTCTAATGAGGCAAAAACCAAAGTGATCAAACAAGACAATAAACGAAGTCCTAGTACCTAGGATTTAATGATCAAGTACCTAGGATCTAATCAGGAATGTCACATATTCCTCTGTTGGGTTTACCTTGAGCTTTGTTTGAGCCCAAATGTAAATATTCTTATCTGAGCCTACTTCTTTGTCTAGCTGGGTGATCCAGCCAGTTGATGTTGTTCTTCTTATAGGGTTGCAATCCCCCTCCACTCCTCTAGTCCTTCCATCAGCTCCCCCAACAGGGTCCCTGAACTCAATACAATGGTTGACTCCAGCATTCACATCTCTCTTTGTCATTTGCTGGTAGAACCTCCATATGAGCAGTCATACCAGGTTCCTGACAGCAAGTGCCTCTTGGCCCCTGCAACAGTGTGAGGTTTGGTGTCTGCAGACAGGATGGATATGGGGGGGGGGGGGGGAGGATCTCCACATGGTCCTTCCTTCAGCCACTGATCCATTTTTTATTCCTGTTTGTTCTTTGGACAGGAACATTTCTTGGTTAAAATTTTTGAGATGGTGTTTGTTTGTTTGTTTATGAGCATCAATTTCTTTAGGTTAGGGAAGATTTTTCTATAATTTTCTTGAAGATGTTTGCTGGCTCTTTGAGTTGGAATCATCATTCTCTTCTATACCTATTATTCTCAGGTTCAGTCTTTCCATTGTGTCCTGGATTTCTTGGGTGTTTTGAGTTAGGATCTTTTGACTTTTTGTATTTTCTTTATTGTTGTTTGTTTTTTCTTCTACATTTGTTTTTTCTTCTCTATTGTTGTTTGTTTGTCTTCTACACCTGAGAGTCTCTCTTCAATCTCTTGTATTCTGTTGGTGATGCTTGCATCTGTGACTTCTGCACTCTTTCCTAGGTTTTACATCTCGAAAAAGGGGTAAAGGGTGGTCTCCTTTTATGTTTTGTTTAATGTTCCAATTTCCACTTTTCAGTCCTGGATAATTTTGTTCAATTCCTTCACCTGTTTATGTTTTCCTGTATTTCTTTAAGGGATTTATGTCTTTCCTCTTCAAGGGCTTTTACTTGTTTACCTGTGTTCTCTTGTATTTCATTAAGAGAGTTATTTATGTCCTTTTTTGTTGTAGTTTTTGTTGGTTTTTTCGAGACAGGGTTTCTCTGTATAACCCTGGCTGTCCTGGAACTCACCCTGTAGACCAGGCTGGCCTGTAACTCAGAAATCCACCTGCCTCTGGCTCCCAAGTGCTGGGATTAAAGGCATGCACCAGCACACCTGGCTTATTTATGTTCTTCTTAAAGTCCTCTATCATCTTCATGACATGAGATTTGAGATCTGAGTCCTGCTTTCTAATTGTGTTGGGGTATCTAGTGCTTCCTGTGATGGGAGAACTGAATTCTGAGGTTGCCAAGTAGTTTTTGTTGCATATATTATTGTGATTGCCTCTCACCTTCTGGTTATCTCTGGTGTTACCTGACTGGTGCCTGCCCCTCCTATGATCCTGTGATCCCTGAAGAGTCAGAACCCCTGGGGTGTTGAGTTGCTACTGCAGTGTTGGATAAGTAGGGTGGGATCCAGAGAAGTTGCTTTATCCCAGGTAAAGGTGCAAAACAGAAGTGACTCTGGTCTCTGGCTGGGCAGGATCCTGGAGGTCCCAGTTAAAGCAGGCATTGTGTATTTGTTTGCGGGGGTTTGTGGTTAGGGTCTCACCTGTGATCCTGGATGTGTCAGAATACCTGGGGAATCTACCTGCAACTGGGGTGAGGGCTGATTCGTTTGGGATTCAGAGCAGAAGTTCTGCTCCCAGCACAGTACTTAGGATAAGGGTCTTAAAGACCACTCCCACAGTGACACACTTACTCTAACAAGACCACATTTATAGCTGGGCGTGGTGGCGCATGTCTTTAATCCAAGCACTTGGGAGGCAGAGGCAAGTGGATCTCTGAGTTTGAGGCCAGCCTGGTCTACAAAATGAGTTCCAGGACAGCCAGGGCTATATAGGGAAACCCTGTCTAAAAAAAAAAAAAAAAAAGAAAGAAAGAAAAAAAAAAAAAACCAAAAAAACAAAAACCAAAAAAAAAAAAAAAAAAAAAAAAAAACCCAAAACCAAACCAAAACAACAAGAACAACAACAAAAACCAAGACCACATTTGCAAATAATGCCACTCCCTAGGCTATCCATATTCAGACCTTGACAGTTGTTGTTGGATGCTTCTTGGCAGGCAGACAAATCAGGCTTTACCTGCCCGTGGATCTTTGAGAGCCCACCAGTCAACACCAGCACCTCCCTCTAGCACAGACACACTGGGCATGTGGCGTTTGTTGTTCTGGGTGCCCTCTGTTGGGCAAGTTTGCTTGTTCCAATAATCAATGCTAGTGAGCTGATTAGATAAAGCTCATCGAAGCTATGCTAGTGGGGTTTTCTTATATTACATCCATCTTTTTTTCTTACATGAGTTGCATTGAACTCAAGTCTTCCTGCTTGAGCAGTGAGTACTGCACTGCCTGAGCAACCTCCTCCTCAGCCCTGTCAGCTCACTGCAACTTCCTCACAACTTTGAGTTTCTAGGGAGCAAGACTGAGACAGAGAGAAGTTAGGCCTTCTGGCTTTTTTTAAGGGTTTTTTGTTTGTTTGTTTTTTTTTTGGTTTTGGTTTTTTTTGTAAATTGCTGGGGACCAGGGCTGACAAACAAACAACTTAGGTAATGGCCATGAGAAACTTAGGCCCAGGCAAGGTAGTACAGGCCTTTAATCCGAGGACTCTGAGTTCAATGTCAGCCTGGGACAAAGCAAGTCCCAGGTCCATATATAGTGGTACACACCTTTAATCTAGACCACACCTTCTGCTAGAGACCCTACATAAGGACATTGGAAGGAGGAAAACAAAATCCAGAACCAGATGAGTTATAGAAACTCATGAAAATCCAGCACAAGGGAACCAAACCCACAGTGTACATACTTAAAAGAAAGCATTGACTATGGCAAGTCATTTAAACATAAACTTTTTTGGATTGAAGAGACCAGTCAAGAGCACTGACTACTCTTCCAGAGAACCTTTGTTCAATTCCTAGCACCCACATGGTGGCTCACAAACTTCTGCTACAGTAGTACCCAGGGCATCCAATGCCCTCTTCTGGCCTCCTCAGGCATCAGACAGGCATGTGCTTACAGATGTACATGCAGACCAAAGCCAATATACATAAAATACAATTATAAAATAAGTTTGGTTACACGTAGTGTGTATGTTTGTGTGATAGTGTGTGTGTTTGTGTGTGTAAACCTGACACAAAACCCGTGTGAAGGTCAGGGAACCACCTGAGAGAGCCTGTTTTCTCCATCTATCTATCTGAGACTGTACTTGGGTAGTCAAGCATGGCACCAAGAGTCTTTACCCACTGAGTCACCAAATCAGATTTACAAGAGCTACTTTCTTAACTTTGTTGTAGTAAGATTGCTGTTCTCTATATAACCATAGACATTGTGGAACATCATGGTACAAGCATCCCAAATGATATAGGCCTTCATGGAAAATGTGACTTGACTGTAAGAACACATATCCATCCTTTCCTTTCAATCCTACAACCCAGGTTTTGGTGTATACCTTTCTGATTTCCCACACTATAATAGGTATTTCTGGTTGTCAACTTGACTCTATCTGGAATGAACTACAATCCAGAATGGGAGGGCTCACCTGTGATCTAAATCTTCAGGCGAGAAGATACAACTTTCTGGCCTGGATCTTGGCAGCAGATTTTGAGGTGTAATGGCCATGAAAAACTTAGGCCCAGGCAAGGTAGTACAGGCCTTTAATCCGAGGACACTGAATTCAATGTCAGCCTGGGACAAAGCAAGTCCCAGGTCCATGCATAGTGGTACACACCTTTAATCTTGGCCACACCTTCTTCTAGAGACCTACATAAGGACATTGGAAGGAGGAAAACTAACACTTCTTCCACTGCTTGCAAGGATCGACTTGCCAGCATATCTGTTGGAACCTCCTTCTACAGAAGTCCAGTTGAAACAACTAGCCTCGTGGAACTGAGAAACTACTGAATTCTTGGACTTCTCATGCACAGCTGATGTTTGCTGGGTTATTTGGACCACAGACCGTAAGTCATCACAATAAATTTCATCAATATAGAGTTGCATCATTTCTGAGTCTAGAGAACCCTAAGAGACACATTATTTTACCATTGTCCTCAGTAGTCTCTTTTGTCTTCCATTATCATAGAAACGAAGTCTATCTTAAGACTTGTCCTTTAGTTTGTTTTGTTGGTGTGATGTGATAATTCTTGGTACAGGGGGTAGTACTATTTATCATGAAGTGTGGCCTTGTTAGAGGAAGTGTGTCACTCTGAATATGAGACTTTGAGGAAATCTATATATACAGAAGCTCTGCCCAGGGTGAGACACAGTAGTCTCTCCTTGCTGCCTTTGAACTGAGGTACAGAACTCTCAGCTCCTTCTCCAGCACCATGGATGCTGCTATGATGAAAATGAACTGAATCTCTGAAAGTGTAAGCTAGCTGCAACTAAATATTTTCCTTTATCAAAGTTGCCTTGGGGTGTGGGAGCAAGCAGGCTCTGGGGAGTAAGTGGTGACCTAAGTGAGTAGGGCCTGGGAGCAAGCAGGGACAGGAATAAGTGGGACCCAGAATGAGCGGAGGCTGGAGTGAGGAGAAATGAAGTGAAAAATAAAAGTAAAAGTTGGTTTGGTTGTTCTATCTTTTATAGTAATTGAAATCCTAACTAAGACAGCTGGTTTTGGTTTTTCCAGACAGGATTTCGTTGTGTAGCCTTGGTCATCCTAGAACTAGCTCTGTAGACGAAACTGGCCTTGAACTCTCAGTCTGCCTCTGAGATTAAAGGCATATGCCACAACTGCCAGGATAAGAATTATCTACTTGGGCCCCATGTGACGCCAATGCCTTTGATCCTAACACTTGAGAGGCAGACGCAAGTCTATATCTGATCAGGGCCAGTCTGGTCTACAGAGAGAGTTCCAGGGCAGCCAGGGCTACACAAAAAAACCTCAGAAATTAAGAATTGTCTTTCTAATTTGTCTCAGTCCTCCTTGGGCTCGAAATCTTCTGCAGAATTAAATCTAAGCTCCTTGGTCTTAATTTCTAGCATCTTCTCTATTTGCCCTACTCCCACACTGAATTTTAAATCATTCATTCCTGAAGCAAAGTTTAAGTAGAGGACTGTTAACAGAAATATTAACTGTAAGCACTGAGGGTGGCTTATAGAGGGGGATCAACCAGACTTACATCCTATTCAATTCTATTAGGCAGTACTAGGTTTAGCAGCCTTAAAGTGGAGTTGGATAATAGTATTAGCTTCCCAAATTAAGGCTTTATTTTGCATTATCTCTACTGATATTGAGGGTACCTAAGGTCTTTTTCCAGTCCTATACCCTTCTTACAGCTTCCCATACTGGCATGGGGTCGAAGCTATGCCAAGTTCCTTTCTCCACTCACAGGAACATTCCTGAGTAAAAAATTCTCAGAAGAAAACCACAGAATGTACTGACTGATAGTCACCTGACCCTCTGGAATGTCCCAGGTAGAGTTCAAGTGGGTGTCATTCTTGGTAGCCAATAGATTTAAAGGTCAACATGCTTAGCCAATAAGAACTGTATTTTTGCTTATGTAACCTGTGCTCCTGAAATGTTTAAAAAAGATTTATTCATTATATGTAAATACACTCTAGCTGTCTTCAGATGCACCAGAGGATGGTGTCAGATCTCTTTACAAATGGTTTGAGCTACCATTTGGTTGCTGGAATTTGAACTTGGGACCTTCAGAAGAGCAGTCAGTGCTCATAACCACTGAGCCATCTCTCGAGCCCAAACCTCTTGTTTTGCATCGATCTGTGTTTCACTCAGGTGTCTTTAGGTACCACTGACCGAGGTTTGGGGTGTTACAATATGGTAAACTCAGAGACCCTGTCTCTTGTAAAAATCTACAGATGTGAGTAATTTACTATGTTAAGGGAGTTGTTGATGACTCAGCTAACCTACTTTCTCTCCCAGGCCCTTAATATACAGTCAGTGCTCTTCTATCCAGCACCATCACTTTCTTTCAGTCCTACATGCCAGGTTTTTGGTCTACGTCTTTTTGATTTCTTTGTAATGAATGATTTGAATTCATTATTTTAACAGTAGTCCTCAGTAGCCTCTTTTGTCTCTCATTACCATAGAAAACCAGAATGCAGTAAAAGGGTCCATTTGTTTGTTTGTTTGTTTGGTGTGGTGATTGAATTATGCTTGGAGCAGGGTGTGGTACTTTCTGGAAGTGTGGCCTTGTTGGATTACAGTTGCATCACTGTGGAGGCTGGGCTTTGGGGAAATGTATATATACTCAAGCTCTGCCAAGGGTGAGACACAGTAGTCTCATCTTGCTGCCTTCAACTTTCAAGGGTGAGACAAGCGGTTATCTGATCTAGGAAAACCTAGTCTGTAGAAAGAGTTCCAGGGCGGCCTGGAGTACAGAAAAGCCCTATCTCAGAAAGAAAGAATCCTCTTTCTTATTTGTGTCTTAGTCCTCCTTCAAAGAAGATGGTACTCAGCAGGTAGATTGTTGATTCAGTTTCTGGTTATGGAATGGTCTGGGAGTACATATAGTTTCCATTTTTCTATCAGATTTGTTCAAGATTGGAAGCAGAGGTAATCTGGCCACAACCATGTCTAGGACCTCTTCTGGGCTTCCTTGGCAACTAGGATGCTCAGAAGCTGGGTTCTTTAATGAGGTGCATTTTCCTGCCTACTTACCTCTCTCCTCATTTCTATGCCAGAAAGCAAGTCCCTCATTCCTTTGATTGTGTGTGGGATTTCACTAGCTGCCTTTACATCTCTTGGGGGGTTGTAACTTGGAATTGTAAGACCATTAGGCTCCTCCTCCTGGAAATTCTGTTTTATCAGAATATTTTAACAGCCACAGAAATGAAACCAACAGATAATGATTACTAGTGTGGTACTGCCTTGATACAGAAAAATAAGAGTGAGTTATGCTGACTATGTGTTAGAAGTAGCAAGTATTCAATTCTACTTAAAGCACTATGATATAGATTAGTAGGACTATGAGGGGAATGGTAGAATTTGAAAAGGATGCACACAAGAAGAACATCAGGGGTGCAGTGTATATTGTATGTGGTAATCATAGCAATGTGTAAAAGTGAAGTCTCAAAACGGCCCAGCATGGCAAATACAAAGCTTTCATTTCTATGATTTTAAATGTCATTCATAAAAACTAGCAAATATGGGCTGGACCGAGATCAGTACCACAGTCCCCCAAGCCCTTAATATCCTAAGAATATTTGGATCATGGAAATTAGGAATTGTTGTCCTGCCTTGTGTGTGTATCTATCTATCTATCTATCTATCTATCTATCTATCTATCTATCTATCTATCTACCTATCTACCTACCTACCTACCTATTGAGGAGGGAAGAGGGTGGGTGGTAGAGAAGTACTATTTTGTTGTTGTTGTTGTTGATGTTGTTGTTATTTTAAAGATAGACAAGTAGGAAAGAAATTAGGTTCCTTTACTTGTGGGCTTTCTCTAGCTGCCCTGACATCCCTTGGTGGCTTGTAACCTT
The DNA here is from genome assembly GCF_000001635.26 of Mus musculus. Lineage (NCBI taxonomy): Eukaryota > Metazoa > Chordata > Mammalia > Rodentia > Muridae > Mus > Mus musculus. The sequence continues at coordinate 87,843,079 of NC_000078.6, read as the reverse complement.
AAATTGTAAGCCAAATAAGTCCCTCCTCCTTTAAATCTTTTTTTTTTTTTTTTTGGTTTGAGTATTTTAACAGCAGCAATGGAAGTGTAACTAGAACCAGCAGATAATGCTTACTTCTGTGGTACAGAAAAATTAGTGAGTTATGCTGACTAAGGGTTCCAGGTAGCAAACATTCAAGACTTCTTCAGGCACTGTGATATAGATTAGTAGGACCATGAGGGGAAAGTTTGAACTTGAAATGAATGCACACTAGGAAAACACCAGGGTGTTGTGTGTATTGTGTTCTTATTGTAGCAATGAGGGAAAGTGTGGACTCAAAATGGCCAGACTTGGGAACTACAATGCGTTCAGTTAGCTTTCATTTATATGTTTTTAAATGTCCTTTATAAAACTATCAACTATGGCCTGGAGGAATAGCTCAGTGGTTCATAGCATTGGCTGCTCTTGCAGAGGAACTTGTTTGTTTCCCAGCACCCACATGGCAGCTCCCAACCATCGGTGACTACAATTTAGGAATCTGACACCCTCTTCCAGTCTCTGAAGGCAGCAGGCATGTATGTGGTACACAGACATACATCCAGACAAAGCACTCGAACACATAAAGATGAAGTGAGCCTACTTTTATTTAAAACTGTAAACAAACAATGAAAGTATTAGTTTGATGTTTATTTGTTTTTGTCTCATTTTGCTTTGCCTTTTAGGTTCATGAACTGTCCTAGCAAATGAATCTACCCTAAAGAGGGGAGGAAGGTGATCCTTCCCAGTGGCTGCACCTCTATAAGAGGGTTTAAAAGTTCCACAGTCTTTATATATTAAAAGTTCAACTGGGGTTCAGCATTGGAGCTGCAAGTTGCTCCATCCATAAGTTCGAGGACATTGGAGCTCCAGCCACAATGATTGAGGTGGTTTGCAATGACCGTCTAGGAAAGAAAGTCCGAGTGAAGTGCAACACCGATGATACCATTGGTGACTTGAAGAAACTGATAGCGGCTCAAACTGGCACCCGCTGGAATAAGATCATTCTTAAAAAGTGGTACACAATTTATAAGGACCACGTGTCTCTGGGAGACTATGAAATCCATGATGGGATGAACCTGGAGCTTTATTACCAGTAGAGCGGAATTCTTCCTCCTCCTTGCCCCACTCTACCCTGCCTTCCTATCCCACCCTCATTTGACACTTCTATAGATGGTCATTTTTCATAGTTTACATGAATAAAACCTTTGACGCTGTCAAAAAAAAAGTTCCTTCCCTTTAAAATATCCAATATCTTTTAAATTCAAAGTCTCTTAACTGTGGGCTCCACTAAAATGCCTTCTTACTTCAAGAGGGAAACATGTCAGGGCACAGTCACAATTAAAAGCACAATCAAACTCCAACCATCCAATGACTGCGATTCACTCAGGATCTTGTAGGTTCCTCCAAGAGCTTGGGTCACCTCTCCAGCTCTGCCCTTTGTAGCTCTGCCCTTTGATACCTCCAGTCAGCACAAAGACCTGCAGAATGTGGACCTGGCTACCTTGCAGACCCAGAGTAACTAGCTGTGTGGCCTCATCTCAAGAATCATTCACAACTTCTAGGTTCCAGCTGCCTGTCCTCCACTGCTGCTGCTGTTCTTGGTGTTCATCTCATGTACAAACACAGCAGATGTGTAAGATCCCAATATATCCATCAAAGGGGAAGACCTCAAAGTGTTATACAATACCTTATAATACCACTGCATATATGGCTGGCTTCTGATGAAAGACTTCACATGGGTCATATCTTGACAAACTGGATGAAGCACTTTCCATTGCTGATCTGAAGGTTGGTCTTTTAGTTTGCTGAATGTTTTTGCATCTGTGAGTCCACATCAATTTACCTCAGGCCCAGAGGGACACTGACATGTGTGTGTATGTTGATGGCAGAATGATCTAGCAGCTAAAGAAGTGTGAGGAGGTGAAGCCGCTGAAGCTGCATAAGGAGTTCCAGGGCTTAGAGGAAGTGATGGAGAAGAATACCAGAGAAGCCCTGTACCATCAGATGCTGAAAGTTGAGCATGGGGTGAGGGCCCAGATTCTCAACCTAAAGCTAGGAGAGGCAGAGCAGCAGGGAATGAATCAGGAAGAACAGGAACAGATCCAGAAGGAGGAAGGCCAGGTCCATCTGCACAGCCTGTACCCCCTGCAAGAGGAGGCCCCACAGTTCATCCAGCAGGTGGACACCTCCAGTCAGCACAAACACCTGGTGAATGTGGACCTGGCTAACATGCTGATCCAGAGTAACTAGCAGTGTGGCCTCATCTCAAGAATCATTCACAAAACCTTAGAGAGTTGCTATCCCCCAGCAGAGAATCAAGCTGAGGATGGGCTGGCCCTGTAGGAAATGTAGGACCTCCTCTTGAATTTGGAGCAGGAGATCACCAGAATCTCTGAAATGGAAAAGGAGGAGGAGGTGGTGGTGGGAGAGGAGGAGCAGGAGCAGGAGAAGGAAGAGGAAGAGGAAGAGGAGGAGGCAGCCCAGGAGTTACAGGTGCAGCATGGGACAGGGGCTCCAGGCCAGACCTCTGTACCCAGTCCAAGCCCAGCAGAGAAGACCTGCAGGGGAAGGTACAAGATTATAAGATGAAGTTTTATCAAAACTTAGCATGTTTCTGCCAAATGTTTGTTGGTCTTTGCCGACTTGAATATCAGTAAGGGATATCAGACCAAAAAGATAAAGATGGACTTGCAGAAGCATCCACCATCCCAGTAAGCCATATCTCCAGCATCACAGGTTCAAAGTAAAGGAGGTCTTTGACAAGATCCATAGCCTGCTCACTGGAAAGCCTGTCCAATCATGTGGGCATTCTGTGTCTGTCACTCTTAGCCCTAAGGAACTTGATTTTGTCCAGTACAAACTGGCAGAGAAATTTGTGAAAGAAGGGAGGAGGAAGTGGGTTCTCACCATGAAGCAGCATTCTCCATTGCAGTGGTGGCATCTGGTATCTGGATGCTCCACGCCTGGTACACCCACTCCAGTAGTGACTTGCATGACAGTCCTAGAAACCTGGACACAGTCCCGAGGTGAAAAGTTCATGGAAACAGTTTCCTGGAACTGTGGCATCCCATATAATGAATGCTCCAAACTTGTCCTTGCGAATGGATCTGTGTGCTCTCTTTCAGGATTGTTATATTATAGGTGTCTCCAAGCAATGATTTGCCAAATACCTAAGAAAAATCAAACTTTGCTTACTGGACTTCACCAATGCCCTAGGTAGTCCTTGAGCTGACACTGGGCTTGGAATTCAGTAAGAATATTACCTATTCAGTAACATTCAAATTTTCTCTAGTATTCTAAGAGAGATAGTGAGAGAAATCAGGCATTACTATCTGCCGCAGACCTTTTGGGTCCCTGTGTCTGCGTGGAATGGGGTCTCTCGACGCGGGTGGGCAAAGCGTGGATGAATGACAGACAGACACACACGCAGGAGAGTTTGTGTGGAATCTGAATGTAATTTTACAACTGAGCATCAGACTTTTTATGCAGAGGACAATAAGGAAGTTGGGTGACATATTCGCAAGGTACAATTGAGGTAACTGGAATCTTACATAAAACAGAGGAATGCAAACACAAAAGGTCTAAAGGGAACCACCCAGAATAGAATACATTGACAACAGCTGGGATCAACAAGGGCTCCACCTAAAATTCACTAACCTTAGAAGCCAGGGTCAAGGGCTTCACATCCTTGCCATAGTTCCTATTTAGTCCCTTGTATAGTCCACCTTCCCCTTAGGCCATTGTAAATACGTGTGTATGGGTGTAACTGTTATAGTATCTATTCTGGTTTCTCCTTTGGTCTGAAACTTCCTTCTTTTTAAGTGATGGTAAATTTCTGTGTAAGGGAGTGACTTAACTTTTACAATCTTGCTGAATTCTAAACCCTTGATCTTGGTCAAGGATGCCCTTGGAGTGTTGGAACACTGGCGGAAGGCTTTAGCCATGTCAGAGCACTTATAGGAAAATACTGAAAGAGAGCACGTGGATCCATACTCTAGACTAGCGTGGTACTGGAACTCGGGAATGAAAAATTAATGTATGGGTAGAGAACACTAGCCTCCAGGAGGAGAGCTTCCTTGAAACTCTTTTGCCTCATGAGTGACTTTTAAGCCTTTCGGCTTGTCCAGTTGACTCGACCAGAGAGCGTAGCATTTCTCCCTTTCTATTTTTATTTTCCAGGATGTCCTGCCTCATCGTAGCTAGAGAGCTCAGGAGCACTCTAAAGATGAGTGGAAACACCACAATTACTAGTAAAACAATGCCAAAAATAATAACAAGTAGGATAATATATTGAACCCAATCCAGGGGGTTCAATGCACTAAGGTTGTTTTTTAAATCTCTAGCCAATTCATCAATGTTCCAAGTGTCCAAGTGACTTTTACTAATATCTGAAATTACCGTCTTTAACTGTTCTAAGTCATGAGAAATATTAGTATCTTTTTATACTCTCTGTAAATGAAATTATAAGGTAAGGGGGTAACACAAATGTATTGGAAAGAAGCATGACATTTAGTAGCTAACCTGGTCTTAATATTAGCAACATCTTGCCCCATTGCTAGCACTACTTTTTCTAGGGCGTTAACCTTTGCTTCCAATTTTTTATCTATAATATGTAGCTCTGACAAGGCTACAGAGATGTTCTTATGCATATCATTTACAAAATGAGCAGTATGCAGTTGCTGGACTAAGGCTGTGGTGGACAATGTAAAAGAAGTTAAAATTGCAATTAAGGCAGTAATTCCTAAAACCAGTGCTGCTACAAATCTTAGGTCTAATAAGTTCGTTTAGTCTTTTTAAAGTTTGTAATCCTGAATTTTTGAACCAAGGAACATTTCCTAACTTTACAGGCAGTAAAACATAAGCAGGTCTTTTTAACAAAATCATAACAGTAGATTCTTTATCTAATTTAGGATCTACACAATTAGTTAAATGACAAGGATTACAATGAATATGAAAAGACTTGCCAAGATTGGCGATCTTAACTCTTAAAATTATCTAACAATATAGCATACAGGTAAGGTGCAAACTTTCATAGCTATAAATAAGGAGCTGGCCTGAATGGCCAAAAACAGTGTCTCTGATGAAATCTTGTAGCAGTCCCTCCACCTCACGAGTCAGCTTTTCTAGTTGTCTCCAAGTTGACGCCAGGTCAGCTCTCCTTGTTGTGGCCCATGGCGGAGATAGGAAGAGTTTCTTTATTTTGTTTGTGTGTGCTCTCTGATTTCTCCTTCTCTGTGCGCTCAATACAGCTTTTTTTTGTCACCACTGTCAGGGCACTGTCAGTTCCTACTCACAGGTCAGCCTGTCACCTTGGAAGCTAGCATGCTCTTGTAGCATTCTGTGGAAAAAACAGAAACACTTCCCCTTTCCCCAATATTAAGTATCTGAACGGGATCATGCCATGTGCCAATAAGTGGATCCCTTCATCTCATGAGTATGCCTGATTGTAGGGTGCCATAGACACTCATCGAGATTTTTGGCATCTAAATTCAATTTTTTTTGAAGATATAAAGTTCCACAGTACTGTTTTCTTGAGAATTATAAAAATCTCAGTAAGATGGGTAACATTAAATTGTTGACAAAACATCTCAAATCCTTGGCTGTAATAGCCAGTTTTAATTTGATTTGGAACACCAAGCAAAAAGAATCAACACAGGCAATGACTAACTATATTTTTTAGAAAGACTAAAAAGGTATTAAGTCACATGTGCATATTTTATTTTTCTAAAATCAAAAATGAGTATCCATTTGCAATAATTGATTATAGGTCCTCGAGAATTAACACCAATGTGTGGAGCAGGTAGAAACTGAGGACACTGAGAGCAAATCTTTACAAAGACATGCACATTTATTTATTTATTTATTTATTTATTTATTTAAAATACCAAATTATTATCTCAAGCCATTACTATTTTGATGATATAAAGAATGAGATTATATGGCCAATTATTTTTGTATAAGATTTATAATCTACCTGGGATATAAATCTAGCATGGTATTGTCTTAAGAGGTCTTTTTTAGGCAATCTTTAACATTTTAAAACACCATCTACAGCACATAAATTATCTGTGCTGAAGCAGGCAGAAACTCAAAAGAATAAACATGTGATCTAATTCACATATACCTTTTCCCCATAGATGGGTTGTTATTAAATACAGTAAATGTGATGCATGCATGAATTTATAGAAGAAACAAACAAAAGCATGCATATAAGCAATTTTTAACTTATTTTTAGGATGAGTATCAATTGTATTTAAAATGATGGTATGTAATAGGTCAAATATCAATATTCTGCAATAACCAATTGCTGTTTGGAACAAGGAATTCTTAATTCTTAATTAGCACCACAGCAGCCTTATAATAGGATGTTAAAACTTTAAAGGTGAAGAAGGATGATTTTATATTAATGTTTTTTCTTGCCAAAGAATAGCTGTGGACATTTTTAACAAAAATAACTAGAATACGTAGCTAATATCTGATTACCACCAATTACAATCCATACCAATAGATTACAGAAGTTTCCTCTACTTTCTGTTAAAGCCTTTTTAGTTCTCTCCAGTTAATTTGAATCTCACTTGATAGTACCTAACAAAGGCTTAGGTTCTCCTGTGGTGAGTTTAAGGTGAGGTCTTAGCCAATTAACATTTCTTGGAAGCTTTTGAAAATAAAATTTTGAAGCAAATTTGTACCACAATTTTTCAGTATAATTAAAAACCCTAAATATTAAAAGATATTGTCTCTGAATCTTATGAAGCAACAATTACTCCCCAGAACTTTAAGGCTCACTGTGTGAAAAACAAAGATTTGAAGTAAACTTTTCTTTAGAGGCATTAGCTAATAAAATACTTTTTGTTTAGGAAACAATATACACTGAAAGATTTAAACTTTTTGCTTTTTGTAATGAAGCTGACAATAAAATTTTCTTACATATTATAAAGCTATGTTAGGCATACCTAGGGACAAAAATGGTCACCAGTTCACTAGAAGTAAACTCTTTACAGTTAACAGGATGCAAAGGAAATAATAAACTTTCAAATCTATAATAATTTTGTATGAAGTAGGTAAGCTATCTTGTAATGCCTTTATAAGTTATAAAGCCTGATTGACCTTTTATCAATCTTTAATTTAGACTTTATTATGAACAACACCTGGGTAGATCTGAAAAGAAAAAATGTTGTTTAGCTAAAAGAAATCTCCCTGAAGGCAGGGAGGGTGAAGTTTTAAGAATTTCACTAGGCGTAGTCTGCAAAATGCAAGAAACTTTGTACAAACTTTTCTGAGGCTGCTTTAAGCTTTGCATCAACCCAAATGTATATGTTTTTTAAACTGAGCATCTTGGCCCTCCTGTAATGAGGACCGATTTTTGAGGGACAATTTAACTCTCTATCCATGTCTCTAATTTTAGACAATCTTTTTTAAGATGACTTATACCTTAAACACTCTTTTATAACCTCTTATGGTCCTGTAAGGCCACAACCATAGCCAAACTGATTGTGTGAGGGTCTAATTTCTGCACAAAGATGAATATATCTAGTTAACTCTGCCTTGCTTTGTATGGCTGAATGGCCAAAGCGAGCGCCATTAGCACTCTCATAAGATGATTACACTTGTAACAATCTTAATTTTGGGTGAGTTAAAAATCTTAAGCTTTCAATCAAACTGCAAACTGCAGTCAATGGGACACTGGCAATTTTAACCATAATTTTTAAGTTTCCATTGCAATATTAGAATATATCTATAACTTTTGGAAAGCAAGACCCAATTTTAAACAATTTATTTTTCTTAAAAATCAATACTAAAAACATCACTATCACGTTACAAAATTTGGCTGTCAATTCATTAATGTATGACAGTTTAGACTTTAATGTTCCATTAAAGAGACATCGTTTTAAAATTTTATCTTTGTAAGTCTATCTTTTAGGATAAGAATTACATAAAATGCTATCTCAATTTAGAAGTATCTTTAGAGGACTAGTTCTCTGGGCTGGTTTATGCCAGGTGCTTTTGTTTCAAAATGACTCTGGCCCTGAGTTACTACTTTTAAGTTCACTTTATAACCAGTGATACATCTTTTTAATCATACCCAAATAACTTAAAAGCCAATTTTCTATGACCAAGATATGTAGATCATATTTATACCTTTAAGACCAGTCAAAAACCAAATGAAGTGGCTACACAAATCTTATAAATTTAGATCAAAGAATTTTACTTTTTATAGCTATACTATAAGATAAAAAACACTTTGTAATTTGCTAAACACAATAATCACAAACTTGCAGAGAACTTTTTAGGAAAAACAACTATCGGCTTATTTGTCTTAGAACTAAGAGGTTGAAGACTCCTTTTCTTTAAAGACAAGTTTTTTAGCAGGACCTCTCCTGCTGTGCTTGAATTTTGGCTAAAGTGAGGGGCCTCTCAGCCTCGGTTGTGCAACTGAGAGTGATTCAGCAGGTAAAGTTTTAACCATTTATTTATTTATTTATTTATTTATTTATTTATTTAATTTTCAACATGAAACATAAAACAGTCAGTCATTCAGACAACGAAACAGTCACTCAGACAACCAAACAAAAGACACATGAATTGACATGATTGGTGCACCAAACATTAGACAATACATAAAGAGGATAGAGAATTCCTCCTGTAGGGGCCAGAGAGAATAAAACAGGGCGTCCCCCGATTTCTCTCTGTCCCTGGGAGAGTTTTAAAATCCATTTTCCTCTATCACTTCCTTTCCTTTTCTGCTTGTAAGAGGTAGCTTGTCAAACCAAGATTAAAATCTAGAATTTTTTAACAGCTTTTGGCAAGCATCTAAAACTTCTAATTTATTTAATCTGAGGGCAAATTTTTGAGAAAACACACAATCTCTATACACAAAATGTCTCAAATAGCCTAGAAGTTTACCATGCTGAATCTTTTTTGAAGCAATCAGTCCACACTTAGTCAAATATTTTATAGCCATCTGTAAAATGCTCTCTACTTTCTGCAACCAACAAAAATACTACTATAGAATGAATTATATATGTTTGAGGAGATGACTTAACTTTCAAATAAGTCTTTTCTACGAATTTTTTGACACATGTAGGATTGGGAAATTGTAAATAAGGTAACAGTAAGAAGTGAGCTATATTTTGACATTTATGAAGTCTCTTTTTATACTTTAACCATAATTTAACCATAACTTTTAATTTTACCTAAAGTATCAGAATCCACCACTTGAAGTTTTTCTTATAACTGGAGCCGAGTCCTATAATGAGCTCTACAGTTCTTGAATGGGGCGAAGAGATTGCCCCTTTAGTTTTTTTGCTTTACCCGCCTCTTTTGTGAGCTGAGTCCCATCTTTATGGGACTTTGACCTGTAATCATTTCTCCAAGGTTCTCTCCACCACAGCCTGGACAGAGACCTGGAGAAAGGCCCTTCTTGTTTCCCGAGGGATTATTACAATCTTTACTCAGGTGCCCTGGCTTTTTACAACCGAAACATGCAGTTTCATAGTTTTCTGTCTTACCCGCTTCTTTTGTGAGCGGAGTCCCATCCTTATGGGACTTTGGTTTACATTCACTTCTCCAGTGTTTGTCACAACGCTGGAAAGGACCCAAAGGAATGCTCTTCTTGTCTCCTGAGAGATTTTTACAATCTCTCAGGTGCCCCGGTTTTTTACAGCCGAAACATGTAATTCCATCAGTAGCGCCGAATGTCTTCCCTTTCTTTGCTGCGGTGTAAACTATCTCCTGAATTACAGCCGGTGAGGCATCTACACATGCTTTAATATAATCTTGTAGGGAACTTGTCTTGTGGATTGGTCTGTTCAGGTCTTGGCACAAGGTGTTCACGTATTCCCAAGCCAATTGTTTTATTAATATATCAGTTCCTTCCGAGGGGGGAAGCATCATAGAAACTGCCTCTTCCAATCTAGCCACAAAACCTTCATAAGACTCATCATGCTTTTGCCTAATTCCTGAAAGGACTGTGAACTTAGCCCTAGGTGGAGGTAAACTCTGCCAGCTGAATACGGCTATCTGATTAATTTTCTCCAACACTGCCTTTGGGATTTTCAGCTGTGCTGCTGGTCTAGCATAGTCCTTCTGCCCAAGAAGCATAGGCACCATGAGTTTAGCTCCATTTCTCGATGTAGATCTTTCCTGAGCTAACTTCCTGGCCCTTTTTTCATACTCTGTTCTCCAGAGAATGAAATCTCTGGGAGTGAGAGTAGACTTTGCTGTTTGGTGCCAATCACAAGGGGTCAGCCACTGGCTTGCTACCGCATCCAGAATCTGTAAAGTACCTTTTGGGTCCCTGTGTCTGCGTGGAATGGGGTCTCTCGACGCGGGTGGGCAAAGCGTGGATGAATGACAGACAGACACACACGCAGGAGAGTTTGTGTGGAATCTGAATGTAATTTTACAACTGAGCATCAGACTTTTTATGCAGAGGACAATAAGGAAGTTGGGTGACATATTCGCAAGGTACAATTGAGGTAACTGGAATCTTACAGAAAACAGAGGAATGCAAACACAAAAGGTCTAAAGGGAACCACCCAGGATAGAATACATTGACAACAGCTGGGATCAACAAGGGCTCCACCTAAAATTCACTAACCTTAGAAGCCAGGGTCAAGGGCTTCACATCCTTGCCATAGTTCCTATTTAGTCCCTTGTATAGTCCACCTTCCCCTTAGGCCATTGTAAATACGTGTGTATGGGTGTAACTGTTATAGTATCTATTCTGGTTTCTCCTTTGGTCTGAAACTTCCTTCTTTTTAAGTGATGGTAAATTTCTGTGTAAGGGAGTGACTTAGCTTTTACAATCTTGCTGAATTCTAAACCCTTGATCTTGGTCAAGGATGCCCTTGGAGTGTTGGAACACTGGCGGAAGGCTTTAGCCATGTCAGAGCACTTATAGGAAAATACTGAAAGAGAGCACGTGGATCCATACTCTAGACTAGCGTGGTACTGGAACTCGGGAATGAAAAATTAATGTATGGGTAGAGAACACTAGCCTCCAGGAGGAGAGCTTCCTTAAAACTCTTTTGCCTCATGAGTGACTTTTAAGCCTTTCGGCTTGTCCAGTTGACTCTACCAGAGAGTGTAGCAACTATCTTCTACATACTTAGAAATCTCAGGGCAAGCTTAGCAACGTAAGTTTAGAATTCTTATTGTAGTATGTATGCCAGACTACATTACTTATTAGTAGAAAGTCTTCCCACACAATCACTTAGAAAAAAAGCTGAGTCACTCCCATATACAGGAATTTACAATGGTTTAGGAAGTAGTAGTAGGCTGTGGTTTGAGGAGAAACTAGAGTATTGCATTATTCATGAGAATGTTAGCTAGAGTGGAACTCCCTAATTAGAACTATGGCTTGGACACAAAAGCCCTTGGCCTGGAAGTGCAAAGATCTCACACCTGGCTTCTAAGAATATAGCTGACCTCAGATAGAGCTGACTATGTCTCAGTTGTTTTATTGCCCAGTTCCTGACAGCCTTTATGTTGTTTGCATTCCTCTGTTTTGTGTAAGAGTCATTAAGCATCCGGTAACCTCATTGTACCTTGCCAATGTGTCACCTAACTTCCCTATTTTCTTCTGTATTAAAAGTTTGATGCCTGATTTGACAAATTACATCCAGATACACACTCTCTCTGTGTCTGTCATCTGCACCAACTCCTTGCTTGCCTTTAACCACCGGAACCCGAGTTTTGCCTGTGGATTTAGGACCCAAGTGAGATCTGTCTGCGGCACACCCCAAACTGGGAGACTTCATTTTTTCTCATCTCCACAAGAAATGTCCATACTCTGCTCCTTTCTACCCAGCTTTCAAGGAAGGGATGACTCTGGAGGATTCTCAAAGGATACTTGTCTACCAAGTGATGGATTCTAAGGTTGAACAAAAGGACAACTTTCTAAAACACATGTATGGGGTGATCCATTTGTATGCCACCATCATCCAACTACAGTGGCCCTTTGGAAGCCAGCAGGAGTCTCACAATCATGGCTTGTATCATGGCTGGCACTGGTTGGCACAGATCTTAAACGTGGATCCTCTATCAGATGTGAAAGCTTGAGCAATCCCCGTAAAAAAAAAATGCAAAATATTTGTACTCCAAGACCATTCCATAACCAGAAACTGAATCAACAACCTACCTGGTGAGTACCATCTTCTTTGAAGGAGGACTAAGACACAAGTAAGAAAGATCATTATTTCTTTCTGAGATAGGGCTTTTCTGTGTACTCCAGGCTGCCCTGGAACTCTTTCTACAAACTAGGATTTTCTATATCAGATAACTGCTTGCCTCCCTCTCCCAATTCAAAGGCAGAAAATGAGATTACTGTGTCTCACCTTTGGCAGAGCCTGAGTATACATACATTTCCCCAAAGCCCTGCCTCCACAGTGATGCATGTTTAATCCAACAAGACCATACCTTCCCATAGTACCACATCCTGCTCCAAGCATAAGTCAATCACCAAACCAAACAAAAGGAAACTTTTTACTGCATTCTGGTTTTCTATGGTACAATATTAAAATAATGAATGTGAGAAATCAGAAAGGCATAGACCAAAACCTGGGGTGTAGGATCATAAAAAAGTGATGGGGCTGGATAGAAGAGCACTAACTGCTCTTCCAAAGGTCCATAGTTCAAATCCCAGACATCACATGGATGCTCAAAACAACCAATAAAGGTATCTGACAACCTATTCTGGCACCTGAGGACAACTACGTCTGACTGGAGCTAGCAGGACCAAGCCAGAGCTATCAGAGGTCCTGAATTCATATTACCAGCAACCACATCATGGTTCACAATCATCAGTACAACTACAGTGTACTCATATACGTTAAATAAATAAATTGATCTTTTTTTAAAAAAAAAAGGATGGATATGTTCTTCATTCAAGTCTCATTTTCCACAAAGACATATCATATGTCATGCTTGTACTATGATGATTCTTCATTGTGCTATGGTTATGTAGAGAACAGCAATTATACTAGAAAATAATTAAGAGAGTAGTTTTGTAAAACGGATTGAATGTCACAGTGGGTATAGGCTCTTGCTGCCATGCTTGACTACCTTGAGTACTGTCTCAAAGAAATGGAATCTCTCAGGTTGTTCTCTGACATTCACACAGCTGTATTTGTTTTATACAAACACACAAACATGTTACCCATACACTCATGTACTAAATGTAACAAAACGTAGTTTACAATTTTATTATATATGTAAAGGTGTTTTTGTCTTCCAGTACATCTCTAACAACATGTATCCCTGGTACCAAGGAAGCAAGATAGGGCATTGAACCCACTTCATACTAGAGTAGCAGATTTTTGAGACACCATGTGTGTGTCAGGAATTAGTGCTCTTAAGTGGTCTCTTCAACCTAATGAACTTTATTTTTAAATGAATTATCACAGGCCATGATTTTGTTTAGTTATTTGGGGTGTAGGTTTGGTTCTATTTTGTTGGCTTTTCATTTGTTTCCCTATGTTATCTGGTTCTGGAACATAGCAAGTTACCTAAGTTGTCTATGTTTCAGCCCCCTACACCCCAAATTTGCAGAAAAATACAAATAAACAGCAACAAAAAAAATCAGAAGACCTAACTTCTCTCTATCTCATCTTTAAAACCTGGAAACTTGAAGTTATTATGAAGTTGAAGTGAGATGACAAGGGCTGAGAAGGATGTTGCTTACTCCATATAGTACTTATTGCTCATGCAGGAAGTCATCTGTCAAAGTCATCTCATTATGAGGAACACAAATACACATATAAAACCTTTGCTGTCTTTGGAGCAGAAATAAGAAACAACCAGAAAGTGGTATTCATGAAAAGGAACTCTCTATGACGCCCAAAACACAATTCCAGTCATTTCTCTCTATCAGGAAGAAAGGAGAAACAACTAAAAGTGGTGCACACACACAAGAAAAGAACCAGATTGGTGGCCATCTCTCGGCTCCCCTGAGACCACACCCACCTCAGACAAGGACTCAGGACATCTCTTGGCCCCAATGTAGCCATGGATACCTCTAACTGCAATTGGCCACAGATACAAAATCAAGGTCTTCTTCCTACACAGGTGGATGCCTCAACTTCCTGAGCTATGCCCAATTAAACTGAAACTCAGAATGTCTCTTGGCAAAACTCTCACCATAGATGGAGAAACCAAAGTATTCCATGGCAAAACCAAATTCACACAATATCTTTCCACAAATCCAGCCCTTCAAAGGATAATAAAGGGAAAACTCCAAAACAAGGAGGGAAATTACTCCCTAGAAAAAAGCAAGAAAGTAATCCTTCAACAAACCTAAAAGAAGATAGCCACAAAAACAGAATCCCATTTATAACAACAAAAACAACAGGAAGCAACAATTACTTTTTCTTAATATCTCTGAATATTAATGGACTCAATTCTCCAATAAAAAGACATAGATTAACAGACTACTACATAAACAGGACCCAACATTTTGCTGCATACAGGAAACCCACTTCAGGGAAAAATACAGACACTACTTCAGAGTAAAAGGCTGAAAAATAACTTTCCAAGCAATTGTCTGAAGAAACAAGCTGGAGTAGCCATTTTTTTTTTTTTTTTTTGCCATCAATAAGAACTTTACTTATCTTAAAAAAATCCAAATGCTGGCATTGTCCAGAAAATTTTAACCGGTTTATTTATAATTGTTATAAAGTTGAACTGTTGAAATGTATTCACTGAAACATTTTGCTTGCATTAATGCTTTACATCTTGCATTTATATTAAAAATTCACACACAAATGAACGTGGAGAAATGCCAATACCTGATTCTGTCCCCTATGTTTCCACTCATAATCATATACTTAGGTACCTTCGACCCCATGGAAAAAATATCTAACATTCAGAACTATTGATAACAGGAAGAAGAGGAAAAAAAAATTTTTTTGAGAATGAAATGTTTCCCCTCATAGTGGACTCTTACGCATGTTCTCCGTGTATTCAGTGTGCTAGCTGGATATCTTTTGGCATAATTGTGACACGTTTGGCATGGATAGCACACAGATTGGTATCTTCAAAAAGGCCAACCAGATAGGCCTCACTTGCCTCCTGCAAAGCACCAATAGCTGCATTCTGGAAGCATAGATCTGTTTTGAAGTCCCGAGCAATTTCTCACACCAGACAGTGAAAGGGGAGCTTGCGGATCAGAAGTTCAGTGGATTTCCGATAGTGTCTGATTTCACCGAGTGCCACAGTACCAGGCCTGTAATGATGAGGTTTTTTTCACCCCTCTAGTAGAGGGCGCACTCTTGCTAGCGGCTTTTGTAGCCAGTTGTTTCCTGGGTGCTTTAACACCGGTGGATTTGCGGGCAGTCTGCTTTGTATGAGCCATGGTATGGACACCTCCTTACTTACCCGAATTCTCCTTCAGCTGGAGCTCAGCATGCAAGAGGCAGCACTGGCGTTGGAGAGCATCAGTGTGGCGAAGTTTGCAAACACCTGAAGTATCCATTCTAATATCGAATAAAATTGATTTCCAATCCAAAGTTATAAAAAAATACAAGGAGGGGCACTTCATATTCATCAAAGGTAAAATCTTCCAAGAGGAACTCTCAATTCTGAATATCTATGCTTCAAATGCAAGGGCAGACACATTCATTAAAGAAACATTAGTAAAGCTCAAAGCACACATTGCAAAGACCTTCTGTGATACTTTCTTCCTTCTTAGAATGAGAAACAAAATACCCATGGAAGGAGTTACAGAGACAAAGTTTGGAGCTGAGACTGAAGAAAGGACCATCAAGAGACTGCCCCACCCGGGGATCCATCACATAAACAACCACGAAACCCAGACACTATTGCATATGCCAGCAAGATTTTGCTGACAGGGCCCTGATATAGTTGTCTCCAGAAAGGCTCTGCCAATGCCTGACAAATACAGAAGTGGATGCTCACAGTCATCTATTGGAAGGAACACAGGGCCCCTAATGAAGGAGCTAGAGAAAGTACCCAAGGACCTAAAGGGGTCTGCAACCCTATAGGAGGATCAACAATTCGAACTAACCAGTGTCCCCCAGAGCTTATGTCTCTAGTTGCATATGTAGCAGAGGATGGCCTAGTCAGCCATCAAATGGAGGAGAAGCCCTTGGTCTTGTGAAGATTATATGCCCCAGTAGAGGGGAATGCCAGGGCCAAGAATTGGGAGTGGGTGGGTTGGAGAGCAGGGTTTGGGGAGGGTATAGAGGACTTTTGTGATAGCATTTGAAAGGTAAATGAAGAAAATATTTAACAATAATAAAAAGAGTTGTCCTGGTCATAGTGTCTCTTTACAGCAATAGAATCCATAGCTAAGACAGACTGTAAAGGAGTGGCCTCAGATATCAGAAGGCTGCCTTCTGAGCCACAAAATACTAGGTAGTAATGAAGATTATCAAAGTAAATGGCAGGGCTCAGAGCAAGGGGTTAATTGCCAGTGTTCCAAAGGAATAATGAAATCTGGGAACGAATGGGGTCTGGAGTTCCCACAGAATTTTAAATAGGAAATATCAGTGTTAGCAAGGAAGCAGCCAGCCAATAGCAATGCTTCTCTCCTATTTCCCCACACAAAGAACAGCTCAGTCCAAAGGGGCTGCAGGATCAAATCTCAAAGCCATGGATAGTCAAAACTTGATATTTGACATTTCAGAATACTTTTGGCTAACTTAATAATAAAAATTTGTGTAATGCTTTGTAAGTATCTTAGTAAGGGTTATACTGCCTTGAACAGATATCAGGACCAAGTCAACACTTACAAAGATGACATTTAGATGGGGCTGGCTCATAGGTTCAGCAGTTCAGTCCATTATCATCAAGGCAGGGGAATGGCAGTGTCCAAGCAGAAATGGGGCTGGAGGAGCTGAGAGTTCTACATCTTGTTCTGAATGCAGTTAGCAGAAGACTCACTTCAGGTAGATAGGATGAGGGTATTAAAGCCAAAGCTCACAGTGACACACCTATTCCAACAAGGCTACAATGCCTAAAAGTGCCACTACCTATTAACCATGGCCATATCTAATCATAGCATAATAAAAAAGTACATTTACTATAACTTCCTAAGCCCACATAGCCTATAGCAGTCTTAACAATGTTAAAAGTCCAAAGTTCAAGGTCTCTTCTCAGTTTAATCCAATCACATAACTGTAATCCTCAAAGCAAGACAGGAAGTCAGCTGGGCAAACTCAAAACTCTGCATCTCCATGTCTAATGTCAAAGCTGTGCTCAGATCTACTCCTGTATTGGCTTGATTGACTGCATCAAACTTCTTTCCCCTGGGCTGGTTCTATACCCTGTCAGCCGTTTTCCTAAGTAGATACCCCATGGCTCTGGCATCATGAACATCTTAGGGTCTCCAATGCAATTTCAATGTTATACCTTGTTTCAATGACTGAGATCCTCACATGATCTTCTGGCCAACTCCAAAGGCCTGGTGTCACTTCACCAGCTCTGCCTGTTATAGCATCTTAAGCTCAGGTTGATTCACTCCACCACTGCTGCTGTTAATGGTGATCATCCCATAGTAATGGCATCTCCAATTCACCGGGGTCTTCAGCAGCAACAAGGCTTAACACATAGTCTCTCACAGGCTGTACTCAAGTTGCCAAGTCTCTAATCCTTTGCATTACCCCATAAGTCCTGAGACATCAACAGTAACTCAGGATGTACTTTCACCAATGTCCTTCCCTGATCTCACACAGTCCCAAGGCTCAGCTGCTCTTCATGATCTCAAAACCAGTATCACCTGGGTGACTCTTGCTCATTAACAAGTACAGCTGCATTACAAGATAAAACATTGCCTATCTCTGGAACACAGCTTCTTTGTGCACTCAGAATATACATCCCAGAAGATTTTGAGATACCAAATCTTTTAAGTTCAGACTTCATTTTAAAGAACCTGACTTAAGTTTGAAGTCAGGTAAACTAACAGGCTGTTACCTAGCATTAGTTTCCAAGTTTCTCCCTGTCTTAGTCAGAGTTTCTATTCCTGCACAAACATCATGACCAAGAAGCAAGTTGGGGAGGAAAGGGTTTATTCGGCTCACACTTCCATATTGCTGTTCATTACCAAGGAAGTCAGGACTGGAACTCAAGCAGGTCAGAAAGCAGGATCTGATGCAGAAGCCATGGAGGGATGATCTTTTCTGCCTTGTGTCCCTTGGCATGTACAGCTTGCTTTCTTATAAAACCCAAGACTCCCAGTCCAGGGATGGTCCCACCCACAAAGGGCCTTTCCCCCTTGATCACTGATTGAGAAAATGCCTTACAGCAGGATCTCATGTAGGCATTTCCTCAACTGAAGCTCCTTTCTCTGTGATAACTCCAGCTATGTCAAGTTGACACAAAACTAGCGAGTATACTCCCCAACAAAACCTGAGCCTAGCTCCACTCTCTAGGCTAATCCCCAACCAGACCAGTTTCTTCAGGTTACACCCAAATGACCAGCATCTCCAGGTTAATCCTACAACAATACTCCACCCCCTGCTTAACAACCACTAATGCAGAGTGATGCAGAAATTAAGTTTATGATATGACTGCCAGCACCAGCCAATTATGTTAAAGGCCACAGTGTATTTGTAATAAGATTCTTGAACATGTATCCTCAGTTTGCTGCTTACTACAAAGCCTTGCCCAGACAGACATTTGATTTTCCCCCCACCCCCACCAAATCATTCTGTGTGACAGTTGTGTTATTGGGGTGTGGGTGAGCTAGCTCAAATAGAATAAAGACCCTGCTGTTAGTTGCATCAGATCAGGTCCTAATTTGGGCCACTAACAATTCCCTGGCATTATATTTTGTTACATTGGCTGGGAAGTTGCACATGACACACAGGACTACTTATCTGGAGGGTCTTGAAGGCGGCAAAACTAGTCTAGATATTTCTGTTTTTATGTTTGTAACATTGCATAAAACTTCCTGCTTCTTGCCTATCTGATCCCCGAATTTCTCTAAGCTTTCTCTGAGAACTGCAGAGCAGAACAGAAGCAAGCTTGTGTAAAGATAAATGTGGAACTCTTCCAGCTGTGTTGAGATGATTTATTTGTGTGGAACCTGGTGGCTTGTGTTGGCGTGGTAATTCTTCTAAGTTTGAAGCCATGCTGAGGAATTTGTCTGAGTGCCAGAAGTTTTCTATGTGATCTGAACAGGTGAGTACTTGTGCAGTGATTTGTGTGGTGCCAAATTTCTCTGAGTGTTAGAAACTTTCTATGAGATCTACTGAGCAGATTGTGTAAAGAGAAATGACTTATGTTGTTAAGGTACTTTTCCCAGGTCTGAGTAAACATTAGTACTCCAAGTTGTCTCATGTGGAGCACCACCTTATGGTTGTTCTTATTACTGCATGCTGCATCATTTTTTTTTTCCATGTCTGAGTGGTACTACATCCATCTTCTGTGAGCACCACCTTCTGGTTTGTTCTTGTTATATATAGGCTATATCTTTTAATGGTTTTGGTTAGTTTTTTTTTCCTGGTTGTGCCTTTTTCTGTTCACTAATTCTAAATGTTGCCATATCTTTCTAGGAACAAGACCTTGAATTTGTTCTGTGGTTGATTTAAGCTTAGGACAGACATGTCTGGGAGCCTTGGCAATGGTGGAGCTGGGAGACACTGTTAGTACCAGTTTGGGTCGGCGTGACTCAGAGAACTAAAAGGTTCACCCATCTAGAAACAATTCCTTGATTTTGTACCTGTGGCCAGTTGCAGTTAGAGATAGACATATCTGTGAGTGTGGCTACTGCAGATAGAGGAAATGTCCTGATTCTTGGTCTGGGGTGGACTTATTTTTATGGGAGTAGAGAGATGCCCACCAGTCTGGTTCTTTTCTTTTGTTTGTTCACCACTTTTGGCTGTTTCTCATTTCTACTTGATAGAGAAAAATGGTTGGACTTGTGCTTCGGGTGTCATCAAGAGGTCTATTTCATGAGCAATATTTTCTGATTGTTTCTTGTTCCTGCTCCACAGACAGGGAAGGTTTTATTTGTATTTTTGTGTTGCTCATTGTGAGATGACTTTGACAAGATAACTTTGAGGAAATGTCTTTGTCAGATGACTCTGATGATGTAACCTTGATGAGGTGAATTTGATGAGATGACTTTGATGATTTAACTTTGAGTTTGTCAGACTTATTAACAGGCTATGTCTACCACATTCTACCAGTTCGATTACACATATAGCGCCCCCCCACACACACACACACATGTTCGCTTTCCTCTGACTCACCCAGACTGGCATTTTAACCCCATTGAAGGAAATAGGGGACACTTGGTCTACCATTTGGCTCTGCTGGCAGGTCTCAAGGCAGCCACAAGACAGACCACATATTTGGACAGAGTATATGACATTAGGCAGCAAGAAAATAAATGCCTTACAGATTTTTTTTAGAGAGGGCCATAGAGACATTTCAACAACACAGTCCCATGGACCCTGAATCACTGGAAGTAAAAGTAGCAGTCACTCTAGTTTTCATTATCCAGACAGCACCAGATATTAAGAAAAATCTACAGACAGTTGAGAGGTTATGCAAAAAGAGTCTGAGGGACTTAGTGATAGTGGTAGAGAGAGTATTTAATAGAAGAGAGACTATACAAGAGAAGCAGATAAAAAGACAAAAGCAACAGACTTGAGAACACGCAAAGATCCTGTTGGCAGTCATAGACAAATCAGAAGATTCTAAGAGATGTCTAAAACAGACACTTTCAGAAGAAACAGATAAGCGGGGGAGGGGGTTAAAGATAAAAGTGCCCCCTCTGCAATCTTTGTGTAACTCTGAAAGTAAAAGGGAAATCAACCAGCTTTTTTTGTTGGTAATTAATACAGTTCAACATTCTGTATTGCGAAAACCTGAAGATAATGTCTCTTCATCAGTTGATAATTGACTTCCCAGTGGCAACCGGGTCAAAATAAAAGCACAAGGCCTCCTTGAGCCCTAAAATAAAATTTGGATGAATCTCAAGAAGAAGGAAAACCAAAGAATGCATGCTTCCGTCCTATTTAGAATGGGGAACAAAACAGTCACGGGAGGGAGAGGGTAGCAGTGACTTTGGAGGAAGAGAGAAGGGCCAGGGAGAAAGGGGGAGGCAGGATCAGGTATGGGAGGAGACAAATGAGATGTACAGAGGGTCTAGAAATTGAACTGAGGTGTGTAGCAACGAGGGAAGGAGAACTGGGAGTAGCCAACAGAAAGTCCCAGATGCCAGGAAAGCAGTAATCTCCCAGGAACCCATGGGGATGACATTAGCTAAAATACCCCAGAAGAGAGGGAGGGAGAATCTATAGAGACCATATCCAGAGGTTAGGCATGGACCCTCAGTTGAGGGATGGTGTCACCAACCATATCCAAAATTTTAACCCAAAATTACTGTTGTGTAAAGGAAATACAGGGACAAAGAGTGGAGCAGAGACTGAAGGAAAGGCCATCCAAAGACTGCTCCACTTAGGGACCCATCCCACATGCAGACACCAAATCCCAGACACTATTGCTGATGCAAAGAAGTGCTTGTTGACAAGAGGCTGATAGAGCTGTCTCCTGTGAGGCTCTGATAGAGCCTGACTAATACCAGTGCAGATGCATGCAGCCAACTATCAGACTGAGCAGAGGGACCATAATGGAGGAGTTAGAGGAAGGACTGAAGGAGCTGAAGGGGCCTTATCTGGCATCAATGGTAGGGAGGCCCTTGGTCCTGTGAAGGGTTGATGGCCTAGTGTAGGGGAATGAAAGGGTGGTGAGGCAGAAGTGGTTGTGTGGTTGAGGGAGCACCCTCATAGAGGGTGCTATAATAGGATCAAATGCCCTCTTCTGGTGTGTTTGAAGGCAGCTATAGTACTCATATACATAAAATAAATAAGCCTTTAAAAAAAAAAAAAAAGGCCGGCATGGTGTTGCACACCTTTAATCCCAGCATTCGGGAGGCAGAGGAGGGGAATTTCTGAGTTTGAGACCAGCCTGGTCTACAAAGTGAGTTGCAGACTAGCCAGGGCTATACAGAGAAAACCTGTCTCACACCCATCCCCCCCCCCAAAAAAAAGGTATGAAAATTTGGAATGGTTGAAAGAAGGGGGTAAATTTCCATAGAGATACATGAGCTACATTGAACTCAATCCTAAAAAGTTAACTCTATGAGTGTTGAGAATTGGTACAGGCCTGAAACAGAATCAGATGGTGAATTATCAAAGTAAGGAGCATTTTCTTGTGAGTACCATGCGGTATTGAGGAAATTGTGATCTAAAACCATGCAGAGTAAGAAGATGGTTTTGGAAGAGACCTGCATTCTTCCAAAACATCCTGGTAGCACAGCAGATACTGGTAGTCATAGTACTTGCAGGCTTGTGTTGGGGAGTCCCCTCCTAGTTTGGTAGCAGAGACCATCAGACTGCATTAATCTTTTTCTTTTTCAGGAGTCATGTAATCATTTATTTTCATTATACACCAGAGATATAATGAACATATTAAAAAGAAAAAAATGTGTATATACCAACACGTTTTTAATGTGTCTCTGTTTCTGGACTCCTCCATTCAGAAAACAGTAACATCATTTTCATTAAGCTCTGGCTCCTTTTCCATTAACTTAAGCTTAGGTTAAGGAAAACTAAGCTTTTACAATTATGTAACTAATTTTACTCAATACACAGTAATTCATTTTCCAAAGCCTCAATACAGAAGCTAACTTCTTGAAAATGGCTTAACACAAAGGATGTACTTTACAAAGTAAACACTACTCTATGTGTTCTTAACAACTACCTGCTTTGAAAATTTCTCTATGCAAGAATCAGAAGAGATTTACTTCTCTTTTTTATTTTCATTCTTTTTTTTGAGTATGCCTTACAAGATTCTATCTAAACATTGTCAAGTATTATATCTTTAAACACAAGAAAATGATCATCTCCTCTAAGCATTTAATTTCTGCTGTGCCTAATTCTTAAAACTCACAATTGCTACCCATCTAACTTAAAAACTGCACTGTAAGATGCAACAACTTATGGGTGGAAACAACTTAGAGGATCAAGGGAGTGTATACAACAAGGGCTAGAAATGAAAGGTCACAAATGGAAAGGCAGTCCCTTAACAGTGTACACTGCTGTGCCCTAAGTTCAATTATACCCATAAGCACAAAGTGTTAACTTGTCACTTAAGATAAATAACTCAACATCTTAGATTTGCAAAGATATATAATACTTCAAAACATAAAATACATCAGTTTGCATTAACAAGACACACGGAGGCCAAATGAAGTTTTACTTAACAGCTGAATGTCAAGATGCCAATTGTGTTGAGGAATCTTCAGAGAACTTGGAATATAGCATGCTTAGTTTATGTTAGATGTCATCAATGTCTTCATCATCCTCTCCAATATCATCAAACACGATTTCTTCATCATCCCCAGCACCAAATGTGTCCATTTCATTGATTTTGGCATGTTCTGGAAGTTCTCCATAGGCCTTCAGACTTCTTGCTTCATCTAGATTGTACTTTAAGATTATATCAGCCCTGTTATCTTGATAGTCTCGTAGACCAATCAATATAATGTCTGAGGTATTTATCCAAACCTTTTTTCTCAACTTTCCTCTTATGTGGCACAGCCTCCTTACACCATCAAAACACATTGCTTCCAACCATCCACATCCCAGCATTTTGGTCACCTGAGCATACTCTTGCCCATATTCTTTAAACACCAACTCTCTTTTCTCAGATTCATTTTCATTTTTACCTCTGCGCCTGTTTTTGCCTCCTTTGCCTTTATTCTTTGGCATGATGGAAAAGGTAACCACAGGAGTCAAGTGAGGGACTCCTGGCAGACAGTGGCTGAGAGTGGCTGTGACTCAGTTCCAAGAGCTACTACAGTCTTAGGATGGGTGCCAGGAAGTATCTAACAGTGGTAGATCTGAAAGCAACTAAGTATAGAAGATCCACAAGCCACAAAATGTCCCAGAGTACTGGCTTCTGATAGTTAAAAAATAGTACTTCAGCTTCTGGCCTGGTGCTCAGGAAGTTGTAGTCTCCCCAGTAGTGACAAAATGAAGCAGGACTCCTTTACCTTTGCAGTTAATGCATTGACCTTAAAAAAAATTAAATAAGTTTTCGTTTGAAATCTATTTGGGAAATAATTTTTATCAAAATTTCTGCACACAACGATGAATTGTATAGCTTTTAAAAAATTAGATATTCTCTTTATTTACATTTCAAATGTTATCCCCTTTCCTAGTTTCCCCTCCAAAAATCCCCTATTCTCTACCCTCCTGCTGCTCCCTAAGCAACCCACTCCTGCTTACTGGCAAATGCATTCCCCTCTACTGGAGCATAGAACCTTCACAGGACAAAGGGCCTCTCCTCCAATTGATGACTGACTCAGTTATCCTCTACTACATATGCAGCTAGAGCCACGAGTCCTTCCATGTTTTTTCTTTAATTTGTAATTTAGTCCCAGGGAGCTCTGGGGTTACTGGTTAGTTCATATTTCTGTTCCTCCAGGTGGCTGAATTGTATAGCTTAATAAAAAAATTGAAACTATCATTCTGAGGTATGTGGTTCTCTATTTTAAAAAAGCGTTCTAGGGGGCTAGTGAGATGGCTCAGTGGGTAAGAGCACCCGAGTGCTCTTCCAAAGGTCAGGAGTTCAAATCCCAGCAACCACATGGTGGCTCACAACCATCCATAACGAGATCTGAAGCCCTCTTCTGGAGTGTCTGAAGACAGCTACAGTGTACTTACATATAATAAATGAATAAATCTTTAAAAAAAATAAAAAATAAAAATAAAAAAGCATTCTAAAACTTAATAGAACACTTAGTAGATTCAGATACCATTTTAATACATTTTTTAACAAGTTTAGAGTACCCAAAATTACAAGTTCATTGGTGTTCAGGCCTTTAATATATCACAAGAACACTCAAAATGTGTACCATTGCACTTTAAATGGACATGCTTGAGCATAATAAAAACAATTTCAGGTCTGGACAGATTGCTCAGTGCATTCTCTTCCCAAAAACCAAACAGTGGTTCACAACCATTTGTAATGGGTACCTGACACCCGCTTTTGGTTCTTGCATCTAGGACAGGTACAGTATGGTCATAAATATAAATTACTCTTAAAAATTTTTTCAGTTCACAGAAGAATGAAAAATTGAAGAAAGTCACAGGTTGTGTTACTTAGATCCACTTTGGGACACAAAATAACACATGAAAGCAGTTGACACAGGCACATATGACAACTATATGAAGTCCTGGTGCATCCAGTGAAAACAGAAAAGCAAAGGCCAACCAGAAAATTCATCTCCATTTCCTAAGATGTGAGAAAGGCTTAGTAACAAGCCAACCAGCCAGAATACTACAAAACAAATTAACAACAACAACAACATCTCCAGAAACACTGTTGAGTTCATTTTCTGTTGGCCATCTCCTTCTGGGTATGGGGCTTTCCCTTAAGAGTGGTTTTGGACATAGTGAGACCCCCTTGGAGAAAACCAACTTTTCCTTTGGGAGCAGTTACTAGAGATAGTGTCAGGAACCAAACCAGGTCCTCTGCAAGAACAGCCAATGCTCTGAACAACTGAACTATTTCTCCAGTCCCTATTTGCTAGTTTATACAAATGACATTTAAAAACATACAAATGACAGCTAACTGAAAGCTTTGTGTTCTCCACGCCCAGCCTTTTTGAGACTTTATTTTTGGCCATTGCTATGGTGAGCACAAGACACACTCTACACCCCTGGTATTTTTCTTCTGTGCATCCATTTCAAATTCTACCTTCCCCCTTATAGTCCTATTAATCTATATCACAGTGCCTGAAGAAGACTCCAATATTGGCTACCTCTAACACTTAGCATAACTCACTCTTACTTTTCTGGACAAAGGCTAGGACCACACTAGTAAATATCATCTGTTGGTTCCAGTTTCATTTCTGTGGCTGCTGCTAAAATACTCCAGCAAAGCACAATTTCCAGGAGGAGGGGCTTTTCTGGCTTACAATTCCAGGTTACAACCCACCAAGGGATGTCAAGGCAGATAGTGAAATCCCAAAAGCAAGAGGGACGTGCTTTCTTGCAGAGAAGGAAGGAAGGAAGGAAGGAAGGAAGGAAGGAAGGAAGGAAGGAAGGAAGGAAGGAAGGAAGGAAGCTGGCAGGGAAGGCAACTCATGAAAGACCCAGCTTCTGAGCAGCATAATCAACATGAAGCGCACAAGAGGTTCTAGACATGGTTGTGGCCAGGTTACCTCTGCTCCGCAGCTTATATCAATCCACAAAGAAAAATGGAAAATATATGTTCTCCCAGAACTTCCTATAACCAGAACCCAAATCCATGACCTACCTGGTGAGTACCATCTTCTTTGAAGGAAGACTAAGAGCCGTTAGAACGATGATTCTTTCTTTCTGGGATAGGGTTTTTCTGTGTACTCGAGGCTGTCCTGGATCGTTTTCTACAGAACAGATTGGCCTAGGTCGGATGTCCTCTTGCCTATGTCTCCCAAGGTAAAGACAGCGAGATGAGACTACTGTGTCTCACCCTGGGCAGAGCTTGAGTATATATACAGGTCCACAAAGCCCCGCCTCCATAGTGATGCAACTCTAATCCAACAAGGCCACACCTCCCAATAGTACCACACCCTGATCCAAGCATAATTCAATCACCACACCAAAGAAGCAAAGAAACAAAAGGACACTTCTTAACTGGGCGTGGTAGCCCACGCCTTTAATCCCAGAACACAGGAGTCAGAGGCAGGTGGATATTTGAGTTCCAGGCCAGTCTGGACACTTCTTACTGCCTACTGGTTTTCTCTGGTAATGAGAGACAAAACAGGCTACTGAGGACAAATTTAAAATGATGAATGTGGGAAATCAGAAACACATAGACCAAAACCTGGGATGTAGGGTTGAGAGAAAGGGGTGATGCTGGAGAGTTGGCGCAGTGATTGTTAGCACTGAATGCCCTGGGACGGTCCGGAGTTCAAATCCCAAAAACCACATGGATGCCCACAGCCATCCATAAATAGTTCTGACGCTTCCTTGTGGTGTTTCTAAAGACAGTTCCAGTATAATTAGATATAACAATAAACAAAACCGATCAGAGCAGCAGAGGTCCTGAATTAAAATCCCAGCAACCACATGATGGCTCAAAACGATCAGTACAACTACAGTGTACTCATATACATAAAATAAATGAATTAATTAATCTTTAAAAAAAAAAAAGGAGCCAGGTGTGAAGGCACACACCTTTAATCCCAGCACTCGGGAGGCAGAGGCAGGCAGATTTCTGAGTTGGAGACCAGCCTGGTCTACAAAGTGAGTTCTAGGCACAACCAGGGCTATACAGAGAAACCCTGTCTCAGAAAACCAAAAAAAAAAAAAAAAAAAAAAATGTGTTTGGCGTGAGATGGCTGTTTTCTTACAGTCAAGGCTCATTTTCCACAAAGCCATATCATATGGGATGCTTGTATCATGATGATCCCTCATTGTCCTCATAGGACTATGGTTATAAAGAAATCAGCAATTTTACTTACAACACAATTAACAGAGTAGATCTGTAAAGCTGATTTGCTGTCACAGTGGGGAAAGGCTCTTGCTGCCATGCTTGACTACCGGAGTGTTCTCATGGATGAAACAGAATATCTCAGGTTTTTCTCTGACCTTCACAGGGGTGTTTTGGTACTTTGCCAAAACACACAAAAACAAACACCCACACACTCATACACTACATGCAACAAATCTTATTTTAACTCTTAACTTGTCTCTTAAACCCAAAAATATATTATTTTTAAATGACTTATTGCAAGCAATGCTTTCCTTTAGAGTTTAATTAGATATAACAATAAACAAATCCGATCATAGTGAGCAGAGGTCCTGAATTAAAATCCCAGCAACTACATGAAGGCTCAAAACGATCAGTACAACTACAGTGTACTCATATACATAAAATAAATGAATTGATTAATCTTTAAAAAAAGAGGAGCCAGGTGTGATGGCACACACCTTTAATCCCAGCACTCATGAGGCAGAGGCAGGCAGATTTCTGAGTTCGAGACAAGCCTGGTCTACAAACTGAGTTCTAGAAAAACCAGGGTTATACAGAGAAACCCTGTCTCAGAAACAACAACAAAAACAAAAAAACAAACAAACAAAAAAGGGTGGTTGGTGTGAGATGGCTGTTTTCTTAAAGTCAAGGCTCATTTTCCACAAAGGCATATCATATGGGATGCTTGTATCATGATGATCCCTCATTGTCCTCATAGGACTATGGTTATAAAGAAATCAGCAATTTTACTTACAACACAATTAACAGAGTAGATCTGTAAAGCTGATTTGCTGTCACAGTGGGGAAAGGCTCTTGCTGCCATGCTTGACTACCGGAGTGTTCTCATGGATGAAACAGAATATCTCAGGTTTTTCTCTGACCTTCACAGGGGTGTTTTGGTACTTTGCCAAAACACACAAAAACAAACACCCACACACTCATACACTACATGCAACAAATCTTATTTTAACTCTTAACTTGTCTCTTAAACCCAAAAATATATTATTTTTAAATGACTTATTGCAAGCAATGCTTTCCTTTAGAGTTTAATTAGATATAACAATAAACAAATCCGATCATAGTGAGCAGAGGTCCTGAATTAAAATCCCAGCAACTACATGAAGGCTCAAAACGATCAGTACAACTACAGTGTACTCATATACATAAAATAAATGAATTAATTAATCTTTAAAAAAAGAGGAGCCAGGTGTGATGGCACACACCTTTAATCCCAGCACTCATGAGGCAGAGGCAGGCAGATTTCTGAGTTCGAGACAAGCCTGGTCTACAAACTGAGTTCTAGAAAAACCAGGGTTATACAGAGAAACCCTGTCTCAGAAACAACAACAAAAACAAAAAAACAAACAAACAAAAAAGGGTGGTTGGTGTGAGATGGCTGTTTTCTTAAAGTCAAGGCTCATTTTCCACAAAGGCATATCATATGGGATGATTGTATCATGATGATCCCTCATTGTCCTCATAGGAATATGGTTATATAGAGATCAGCAATTTTACTTACAAAACAATTAACAGAGTAGATCTGTAAAGCTGATTTGCTGTCACAGTGGGGAAAGGCTCTTACTGCCATGCTTGACTTCCGGAATATTCTCAGATAGATGGAGAAAACAGACTCTCTCAGGTTGTTCTCTGACCTTCACACAGGTGTTGAGGTACTTTGACAAACACACACAAAAACAAACACCCACACACTCATACACTACATGCAAAAAATCTTATTTTATACTTTTATTATATATATAAAGGTGTTTTGTGTGTATTTCCATCTGTAACCACATGCATGCTTGGTGACCAAGGAGGCTAAAAGAGGGCATTGGACCCCCTGGGTACTGGAGTAGCACATGATTGTCTGCCACCATGTGGGTGGTGGGAATTATTGCTCTTAACTGGTCTCTTAAACCCCCCAAAATATTATTTTTAAATGACTTACTGCAAGCAATGCTTTCCTTTAATTATGTGGGATGTGGATTTGATACCCTAGTGCTAGATTTTCATGAGTGCCCTAGTTCATCTGCCTCTAGAACTTAGCATGTCACCTGAGTTTCAGCCCCTCCTCCCCTGCAACTTACAAAACATACAAAGAACAAACCAAACCTTCAGAAGACCTAACTACTCTCTGTCTCAGTTTTAAACCCTAGAAACTCAAAGTTGTACGGAAGTTGCAGTGAGCTGACAGGGCTGAGGAGGAGGTTGCTCACTCCGTGCAGTACTCACTGCACAAGCAAGAAGACTTGAATTCGATGCAATTCATTTCTGTAAAACTGGTGGATGTATTATCAACAAACCCCAACAGCATAGCTTCAGTGAGATTTTATCAGTTCACTAACATTGGCTC
Source organism: Mus musculus (assembly GCF_000001635.26). Lineage (NCBI taxonomy): Eukaryota > Metazoa > Chordata > Mammalia > Rodentia > Muridae > Mus > Mus musculus. The sequence continues at coordinate 87,813,213 of NC_000078.6, read as the reverse complement.
TTGGAAAAGCAGGTTTGACCAACACAGGACACTCAGAACAACAAACACCACATGTGCTAGAGGAAGTTGTAGGTGTTGGCTGGTGGGGCCACGAAGATCCACACAAAGAGAAAGACTGGATTCTCTGCCTGCAAAGATGCAGTCAACAGCAACTTTTGTGGTCTGAATATGCTTGGCCCGGGTGTTGTAGTATTCAGAATTCTGACCTTGTTAGAGTAGATGTGTCACCTTGGTCATGGACTTTTTAAGACCCTCATTCTAGCTGCCTGGAAGTCAGTATTCTGCTGGCAGGTTTCAGATGAAGATATAAAACTTTCAGCTCCTTCTGCCCTTAGCCTGCCTGGATGCTACTATGTTCCTGCCTTAATAGTAATGCACTGAACCTCTGAATATTGAAGTCAGTCCCAATGAAGTGTTACCCTTATAGAAGTTGCCTTGAAAACGGTGTTTGCTCATGGCAGTCAAACCCCAGCCAAGTCAGAAGTTGGTACCAGGGAATGGGGTATTGCTGCGACAGGTCTGAAAATGCTTCTCTTTGGGAGAATGTAGATTTGGGGACTTTGGATTTGGAAAGCAGTGGAATGCTTCAAATGGGGCTTACTGGGCTATCTTAGTAGGAATATAGAAGACTCTGTTACTGAGAGTGATCTGAAACGTGCAGTACTGGCCCAAATAATTTCAATTGAGAAGAATTCAGCATGTGGCTTACAGACTGTTTTTTGGTTTTGTTTTTGTTTTGTTTTGTTTTTTTGTAGTATTTTGGTGAACAGTATGGCTACTCTTTATCATAGTCTGAAAAGCCAGAATGAGACTAAGATTCAGAAATTCAGATTAATTGCATTGGCAAAGGAGGTCTCAGAAATGCCCATCATACACTTTGTTCTCTGCTTACATCTCATGAACATTTGGAATATGCATAACTAGCTTAGAAAGGAAAAGTACAAAATATATAGTATTAAAGGGGGTGGGGCACCAGGAAGTGAAATGATGCTGAATTCTGAGTTCAAGGACATTAAATTGAATTAAGGGAATTTTGACCTTATGGCAAGATGTGACACAATGAAATTTAGATCCAGTATGGTGGTGCATTGCTTTAATCCCAGGAGATAAAGCCAAGCAGATCTCTGAGGTCAAGGTCAGCCAGAGACAGAGCAAGTTTTAGGTGAAGAAAAGCTTAAATCCAGGCATGGTGGTACACACCTTTAATCCCAGGAGACAGGCTTGTAGATCTCTGAGTCAAGGTCAATCTCCAGGCCCAGATCCAGGACTGTCAAGCTAAGGCAGTGAAGAAGTTGGAAAAGAGGAAGCTGGTGATGTTGTAAGAGAACAAAGGGACTGTGTTCCAGCCCCTGCAAGCAGCAGAACTTGTCAGCTTTGGCCATATGGCTCTGGCTCTATAGCCAAGAATAGGAAACTACTGAGACAATTGGTGCTGGAGTTAGGAAATTAGTGGTGATTATGAAGAGACCAGCATTACTAAGGTGAAATCTTCGGGGAAATGTTTTCTGAGAACACAAGAAACCTGTGTTCCAGAGATAGGCAAGGTTGTGTGTACCTCCTGCTGCAGCTGGACTTGGTAATGTGTTAGAGTAACCCAGGTGGTACTGGTTTTGAGAAAAAAAAAAGGTCATAAAAGGACTGTCCTCTGGGAGCTTGACTTAAAGGACCCCACTCTCTGGTCTGACAAAAGTTCAAGCATGGAGTGACATCCCCAAGATGTCTGAGGGGAAGCACTTAGTCAATTTCAATCTATAGGGAAAAAAGCAGGAAAGTATAAGTGGGTGGGTGGGGATCAGCAGCTATTCTGCTAAAGTGTCTGGGGCTACGTACAAGAAAGCAGTGAGGATGTGGCAGAGTTCTTGCAGAATATAGTCACACCTTGACTTCATACAAGCTATGAGCTGAGCAATTAATCACAGATTTACTGAAGGACTCAAAAGGTGCAGCTAAGTGCTCCTTCTTCTTCTTTTTTTTTAATTTGGATATTTTCTTTATTTACATTTGTTTTTCTTCCTTCCTTCCTTCCTTCCTTCTTTCCTTCCTTCCATCCTTTCTTTCTTTCTTTCTTTTTGTTTTTTGTTTTTTTGTTTTTTGAAACAGGGTTTCTCTGTTTAGCCCTAGCTGTTCTGGAACTCACTTTGTAGAGCAGGCTGGCCTGGAACTCAGAATTCTGACTGCCTCTGCCTCTCAAGTTCCTTTATTTACATTTCATCTATATCCCCTTTCTATTTTTTGGGTTTCTCCTTAAAAAAAAAACTGCCCTTCCCCTATCCACTGCCCCCACAACTTAGTCACTTTTGCTTCCTGCCCCTGGTGTTCCCCCACACTAGGGTATACAACCTTCATAGGACAAAGGGCCTCTCCTCCCATTAATATCTGTCTAGGCCATTCTTTGCTGCATATGCAGCTGGAACCAGGAGTCCCACTATGTGTGCTCTTTGGTTGGTGGTTTAATCCCTGGAAGCCCTGGGAATACTGGCTAGTTCATACTTGTTCCTCCTATGGGACTGCAAACCTCTTCAGCTCCTTGAGTCCTTCTCTAGCTCCTTCATTGTGGATCCTATTATCAGTCCAATGGATGGCTGTGAGCATCCACCTCTGTATTTGTGAGGCACTGGCAGATCCTCTCAGGAGAGAGTTTGTAAGGTAGAAAATTTAAGTTTGACCCCCCCTAGACCAAGTTGGAGCCAAGAAAGAAAAATAGTTGGGCCCTGAAGCAGCCTGTTCTGAGAACTGACTGACCACAAAACAGATAATTACACAAGCCGGTTCAGTGATCTTGTTCCAAGACCTGGCTGACCACAAAAGTTGGATTAAAATCTTGAGAACAATCTTGAGAATCATGGAGTTTCCCCTTTGGATTTTTAGTTCCCCCTTTTTATTTTTCAGTGGTATTTTCAAATAACGCACTCCCTACTCTCTTGGGTTATGGTTTTTCCTTTAAATACCCCCTTTCCCAGCTACTAGGGGTTGAACTCCTCTACCCCTGCATTGGATACAAGTAGGCCCCAGCCCACTGGTTCCTGTCCATAAACCTCATGTGATTGCAGCAAGAATGGTCTCCCATGAGTTACTGGTGGGGGGGGGGGGCAGTCACGACATCCTGAGACTTAAGTGAGGGCCTCCCTTCATCGGGGTTCTTTCAAGCTATAACAGGTTCCTGTCAACAAGAACGTGTTGGCATTCACAACAGTGTCTGGGATTGGTGATTGTAAATGGGGAGGATCTCCTAGTGAGTCAGTCCCTACATGATCATTTCTTCCGTCTCTTCTTCATGCTTTGTCTCTGGAACTCCTTCCATGGGTGTTTTGTTCCCCTCTTCTAAGATGGATAGAAGTATCCACACTTTGGTCTTCCTTCATCTCGAGTTTCATGTGCTTTGTGAATTGCATCATGGGTATTCGGAGCTTCAGGGCTTCTGGACTAATATCCACTTATCAGTGAGTGCATATCATGTGTGTTATTTTGTGATGGGGTTAACTCACTCAGGATGATACACTCCAGATTCATCCATTTGCCTATGAATTTCATAAATTCATTGTTTTTAATCGCTGAGTAGTATTCCATTGTGTAAATATACCACATTTTCTGTATCCATTTCTATGTTGAGGGAGATAGGACTTCATTCCAGCTTCTGGCTATTATAAATAAGGCTGTTATGAACATAGTGGAGCATGTGTCCTTATTACATGTTGGAGCTAAGTCTAGCTATATGCCCAGGAGTGTTATTTTCTTACCCCTCCTTGTAACTTGTGAAAATTAGAAAGGCCAGGTTTGTATCTGTCTGTGACAGGTGTAGGACCTCCAAACCTGAAACAGACCTACAAAGGGCTGTGAAGTACAAAAGCCTCAGTTTTAAAAAAGATTTATTTAATTTTATTTCTAATTGTACACTGCAGCTGTTTTCAGACACTCATGAGAAGAGTGCATGGAATCCCATTACAGATGACTGTGAGCCACCCTGTGTTTGCTGGGAATTTAACTCAAGACCTCCGGAAGATTCATTAGTGCTCTTAAACACTGAGCCATCTATCCAGCCCTAAAAGACTCATTCACAAGGTCCAGATATATAAACACACACTAACAAATTTCTCAATCTTACATGATTCTTCCAAATTCTCTTTCTCAGTGGCTTTACTATTGCTCCTTCTGCCACACAGTTGGATGAAGGATATCAAAAGGGGCAGACGGTGGACATCAGAAAGGCTCTGGGGACAGGAACCTCACTGCCATGCAGACATTTCTCCAAGAACTGCTTGAGAGATATGAAGGACCCTGAGCTCGTGATGGCTTCAATTCTGGGCAAGTAGTCCTCTGGGATGAGAAGCATGATCTTCCAGAACTGGACCTGGTACTGCTTCATGAGGGCATTCCCACACAACTCCAAGAAGTCAAGCAGGAGAGTGGACATCTCATCTGAGAGAGGCTTCATGTTTAAGATCTGTGCCAGCCATTACTTAAGTCATGAGCATGATCCTCCTGCTGGTTTCTATAGGAACACTGGAGCTGGCTGGTGGCAGCATAGAAACGGATCATCCCAGACATGGGTTTTAGAAAGTTGTACTCTTGTTCAACCTTAGAATCCATCACTTGGTAGCCAAGCATCTCTTGAGAATCCTACAAAGTCATCCCTTCCTTGAAAGGTATGTAGACAGGAACAGAGTATGGACACTTGTGGAGAAGAGCACCTCCAACATGTGCACCTGCACACACAAGCACACACAAATACACATCACATGTGTACACATGCATATGCACAGAAGAATTCACATGGCTTTTGCTGTAACTGAGAGGTGTGGACTGTTTTTATAAAGGAGATTTCTTCTCAGGACTGAGGATGCCAGGTTTTTTTTTGCGTGGGGGCGGGGGTGAGCAGGGTTTGTTAGCTTGATTATTATGGTACTCCAACCTCCCAGGTCAGAAATTCTAGACTACTCACATTGATTCGCTTCCTTTCAGATATCCAAACACATTTCTTTAGCCGTCTGTTAGGTCCAGGATAGCTTAACGACATTATGGGGCAGGCAAGGCATCTGACATGACTAGGTGCCTAGAAGTTGTCCAGATCCAAGAGGTTGCAACCTTCCTCTGAGGTCCCTGCTTCTGCTCTTCTGGCCCTAACATATCAGTTCAACAGGAGTAGAAACTGGCAAGTGGATGTGATACCACATTCTAGGGATCTGGGTGGTGACCAACTTGGGTCTGAGCTTTGGGTACTTTCTCCTGGGACCTTCTGTCCTGGGTGTGTGTTGACACACACCTCCTGGCTGCAGTTGGTGTTCCATGCTGCTGTTCTCCCAGAAGGGCACTGCTCACTTCTGGGTGCTGCTGGCCACCACACTGGTTTTGTTACTTTCTTTTATCTCATACTTCTTCTTCCTTCCTTAGACCTGGAACATGGTTGACAGTTTCTTCATCACCTCCTCTACAGGGAGTTCGTCTAGAAATTTACAGGGGAACCCTGTCTTTGATTCTCCTTACAGGTGTCTCATTGCTGGAATAGAGATGCAAAAAAAAATCTTACATGAAATTCTAAATAAGCAATCACCAGCTTCATGTCCTCCTGCTGCAGAAACACAGCTGGGCCTTGGAAAGATTTGGAAATGTTCCCTTCCTGGCATTGGTTGCTTAGCTGCATTTTCTAATGAGCTTCTCTGGTCATACCCCTCCTGGTTTACAGCTCTCTAATGGATTCCTCTCATGCTCTTATTAAAATCTAAACACTTCGAACTCTATGTGGTGTAGCCTGGCTTGGCACCTGCACCTTCTTGCACACAAGTGTCTTTGCCTCAGTTACTCCAGGTTCCTCTCTGTTTCTTCACCATGCTAAGCATTAACCTGGGATCTTTACAGTTGCAATTTCAGAAACCCTAGATTATTCGTAGCCCCTTCTCTACCACCATGGCTGACTTTCTTACTTGTCAGGTTGGGATTTCTTTTCTGACAATGCTGTCCAAAGAAGGAATCAGTGATTCTGCTCTGTTTCTCTTTGTCTCACTTCTGCTTCTGTCCTTCCTAGGGTTCAGTACAGGACACAACTATCCTGACATTTCTTCATTTATCACTTTCCTTCCCCACTTTAGCCAAATGATGCTCTCCATCTGCAAACACAGAGACTTTGTCTCTTGTTAACATCCTGCCTTCATATGGAATACTGATTATATGTCAGGCAGTGTTGGTTTTAATAGGTTTGGATCCCATAGACTCATGTGTTTGAATGCTGGACCCATAGGGAGAAAGCATTATTAGGAGGTACGATGGCCTTATTAGAGTAGGTGTGGCCTCTGTGCAGGAAGTATGTCACAGTGGAAGTGGGCTTTGAGGTCTTATATATACACACTAAAGTTATTCCCAATGTGGAAGATACTCTCCTGGCTGCCTTCAGATAAAAATATACAACTCTCAGCTACTTCTGCAGCAGCATATCTGCCTGCATGCTGCCATGCTTCCTGCCATAATATTAATGATAATGAATTAAACCTCTGAAACTGTAAGCCAGCCCCATTTAAATGTTTGCTTTGTAAGATTTTTCTAGTTATGATGTACCTTCAAAACAATAAAACTCTATCTAAGACAGGCACTGTGAATCCAGACACTTGCTGTCCTACATTTTATAGTCTAGCAGCATACAGATAACACCAATTGAAGAGATAATTTAAGTTATTTCAAGTCATAATAGTTTGTCTGATAATGTGCTATAAGGGGCTAGATTGAGTATCAGAGAATGTAGGGGTATACACAGAGACACAGACACACATGATCACATGCACACACAGGCTAAAATATATCTTAAAAACAACAACAGCAACAACAAAAAGCCTTCCCCTTGCAGTGGGAAGGCCTGTTCACATCACTCTCACCACTTTGCTAGCTGAGCCACCCTGTCCTGAGCTCTCACCTTCTCTGTGCCTCGAGTGCCTCAGTGTCCTCATTTATACCTGAGAGGATGACACTTGATACCTCATCTTACTGCTCCATGTGGATTAGTAACAAGGTGAGTGTGCTCTGTGGTGGGATTAAAGGAGTGTTCCACCAGACCCCACGTGTGGGTAGGGACTCTAAAGGTTACTCATTGCTAATAATATTACCTAGTGATGAGGTTTTAGGTTCTTGGTAGGCTCAGACCTCATGTAAGAGGTGTGGCTTCATGAGAGGTAACTCAGGTGAAAGGCAAGGCAAGGAAACAGAACAGGGCAGGTGACTCATTAGCAGAAGCTTTAATAATGAAAGGTAGTTTTCATTGGCAGACATATTTTACACATGACAGGCCTTTTAACATACCCCGAGGGAGGCAGCTCATCTGCATGTTGAAGGCTCTGACACCTTATGGAAAACTCCAACTCCAATCTATGTAGACACAGTTGGGCTCTTATATCAGAGATTTTATGGATTTCAATCCCCACCACTTTTATTATGGAGGACATTTGGATATGGGGTTGCCTCCCTGTTCCTATGATCTATGCAGAGCTAGTGTCAAGGGTAGAGCAGAGTGCACAGTCTATTAGGAGCTGCTGTGGAGGATGCTACAGCAGGAGGGTGGGGTACAGAGGAGCACAGGTTGGGAGGCAGTGTGGAAGTCATAGGAGCACAATGGCTATTGAGTTGGAGGCCCAAGGTATATTCACCTAGAGAAACTGTGCTGTTCTTGGTTCTACCAGGTCTCATGGGCTATAGTTGATCCATGTATTGATTAATTCAGTTAGTAAAGTTTTTGATTTAGTAAAGTACATGATTATGGGGTGGATCCCCAGGTGGGGTAGTCTCTGGATAATCCATCCTTTAGTCTTAGCCCCAAACCTTGTCTCTGTAACTCCTTTCATGAGTATTTTGTTCTCTAATCTAAGGAGGAATGAAGTATCCACCCATTGGTCTTCCCTCTTCTTTATTTTCTTGTGTTTTGCAAATTGTATCTTGGGTGTTCTATGTTTCTGGGCTAATATCCACATATAAGTGAGTGCATATCTAATGGCTTCTTTTGTGATTGGGTTACCTCACTCAGGATGATATCCTCCAGATACATCCATTTGTCATAGAATTTCATAAATCCATTGTTTTTAATAGCTGAGTAGTACTCCATTGTGTAAATGTACCACATTTTCTGTGTCCATTCTTCTGTTGGACATCTGGGTTCTTTCCAGCTTCTGGCTATTATAAATAAGGCTGCTATGAATATAGAGGAGCATGTGTTCTTATTAGCTGGACGTTCTTCTGGGTATATGCCCAGGAGAGGTATTGCTGGATCTTCCGGGAGAGGCTGAGGTTACTTTCAAAAGCCCACTCCATGCCCAGTTACTCACTCTCTGCCTCTGGTTTTTAGATCAGGATGTAAGTCTCAGCTACTGTTTTAATGCATGCCTATTTACCTAGTGCTTTGCTCCACACAATGATGATCAGGAACTCACCCTCTGAAACTGTAGGCAGTCCCCTAATGAAATGCTTCATCTGTAAGTTGCCTTGGTCATGGTGTCTCAGTGTTAGGATAGTAACAAGGACTGGAGAGATGGCTTTGCGTGTGAGAGTGCTTGCTGCTCGATCAAGGAGCCAGAGCTGGAGCCAGAGCTAGAGCCAGAGCCGGAGCAAGTAACATTCTGGTAGTAGGTCTCCTAGGCCTGAGAAGTGCCAGAAACATGATTCTTCAAGTAGATCTAAATCTCTAGCATCTGTAGATCACCAGAGGTCCCAATTCTGGACCAGGTCCAGGTCAGTTCACAGTGGCAGTTAAACTGTAAATCACTTGCCCTTGGGGCCTTTTTTTTTGGGGGGGGTGGTTTTTCGAGACAGAGTTTCTCTGTGTAGCCCTGGATGTCCTGGAACTCACTTTGTAAATGAGGCTGGCCTCGAACTAAGAAATCCACCTACCTCTGCCTACCGAGTGCTGGGATTAAAGGTATGCTCCACCATGCTGGACAAGGCCTTTTTCAAAACAAACAATAACAACAACAACAAAAAACAAATTCCGAAACCATACTTGCTAAAAATTCTCGTATGTGCTTTTATGTGATGTGGAATTTGGTTGGGTTTTGGTTGAATTTCTTTGTAGATATGGGCCACCAAGGGGTTGTTGAAAACTAATTGTATTAAATGTCTTTTTTTTTCTATGAACTGCAGCAAGATTAATTTCATTTTTTCTTTTTTTTTCATTAGGTATTTTCTTCATTTACATTTCCAATGCTATCCCAAAAGTCCCCCATACCCTCCCCCCTCTGCCCTCCACCCGCTCCCACTTCTTGGCCCTGGCATTCCCTTGAACTGAGGCATATAAAGTCTGCACGACCAATGGGCCTCTCTTTCCAATGATGGCCGACCAGGCCATCCTCTGATACATATGCAGCTAGAGACACGAGCTCCTGGGGGCGCTAGTTAGTTCATATTGTTGTTCCACCCATAGGGTTACACTTCCTCTCAGCTCCTTAGGTACTCTCTCTAGCTCCTCCATTGGGGGCCCTGTGATCCATCCAATAGCTGACTCTGAGCATCCACTTCTGTGTTTGCTAGGCACCGGCATAGCCTCACAAGAGACAGCTATATCAGGGTCCTTTCAGCAAAATCTTGCTAGTGTCTGCAATGGTGTCAGCGTTTGAGGCTGATTATGGCCGGGTACGGCAGTGTCTAGATGGTCCATCCTTTGTCTCAGCTCCAAACTTTGTCTCAGTAACTTCTTCCATGGGTGTTTTGTTCTCAATTCTAAGAAGGGGCAAAGTGTCCACAATTTGGTCTTCATTCTTCTTGAGTTTCATGTGTTTGGCAATTGTATCTTGTACCTTGGTTATTCTAAGTTTCTGGGCTAATATCCACTTATCAGTGATTACATATCATGTGAGTTCTTTTGTGATTGGGTTACCTCACTCAGGATGATGCCCTCCAGGTCCATCCATTTGCCTAGGAATTTCATAAATTCATTCTTTTTAATAGCTGAGTAGTATTCCATTGTGTAAATGTACCACATTTTCTGTATCCATTCCTGTGTGGAGGGACATCTGGGTTCTTTCAAGCTTCTGGCTATTATAAATAAGGCTGCTATGAACATAGTGGAGCATGTGTTCTTCTTACCGGTTGGAATATCTTCTGGATATATGCCCAGGAGAGGTATTGTGGGATCCTCCCATAGTACTATGTCCAATTTTCTGAGGAACCGCCAGACTGATTTCCAGAGTGGTTGTACAAGCTTGCAATCCCACCAACAATGGAGGAATGTTCCTCTTTCTCCACATCCTCGCCAGAATTTGCTGTCACCTGAATTTTTGATCTTAGCCATTCTGACTGGTGTGAGGTGGAATCTCAGGGTTGTTTTGATTTGCATTTCCCTGATGATTAAGGATACTGAACATTTTTTCAGATGCTTCTCAGCCATTCGGTATTCCTCTGGTGAGAATTCTTTGTTTAGCTCTGAGCCCCATTTTTAATGGGGTTATTTGAATTTTTGAGTCCATCTTCTTGGATATTAGTCCCCTATCTGATTAAGATAGGTAAATATCCTTTCCCAATCTGTTGGTGGCCTTTTTGTCTTATTGACATTGTCTTTTGCCTTTCAGAAGCTTTGCAATTTTATGAGGTCCCATATGTTGATTCTCGATGTTACAGCACAAGCCATTGCTGTTCTATTCAGAAATTTTTCCCCTGTGCCCATATCTTCAAGGCTTTTCCCCACTTTTTTCTCTTCTATAAGTTTCAGTGTCTCTGGTTTTATGTGAAGGTCCTTGATACACTTAGATTTGTCCTTAGTACAGGAGATAGGAATAAATCAATTCACAATCTTCGACATGATAACGGCCAGTTGTGCCAGCACCATTTGTTGAAAATGCTGTCTTTTTTCCAGTGGATGCTTTTAGCTCCTTGTCAAAGATCAAGTGACCATAGGTGTGTGGGTTCATTTCTGGGTCGTCAATTCTATTCCATTGGTCTACTTGTCTGTCAATATATCAGTACCATGCAGTTTTTATCACAATTGCTCTGCAGAACAACTTTAGATCAGGCATGGTGATTCCACCAGAGGTTCTTTTATCCTTGAGAAGAGTTTTTGCTATCCTAGGTTTTTTGTTATTCCAGATGAATTTGCAAATTGACCTTTCTAATTCATTAAAGAATTGAGTTGGAATTTTGATGGGGATTGCATTGAATCTGTAGATTGCTTTTGGCAAGATAACCATTTTTACTATATTGATCCTGCCAATCCATGAGCATGGGAGATCTTTCCATCTTATGAGATCTTTAATTTCTTTCTTCAGAGACTTGAAGTTCTTATCATACAGATGTTTCACTTCCTTAGTTAGAGTCACGTCAAGGTATTTTATATTATTTGTGACTATTGAGAAGGGTGTTGTTTCCCTAATTTCTTTCTCAGCCTGTTTATCCTTTGTGTACAGAAAGGCCATTGACTTGTTTGAGTTAATTTTATATCCAGCTACTTCATTGAAAATATTTATCAGGTTTAGGAGTTCTCTGGTGGAATTTTTAGGGTCACTTATGTATACTATCATATCATCTGCAAAAAGTGATATTTTGACTTCTTCCTTTTCAATTTGTATCCCCTTGATCTCCTTTTGTTGTCTAATTGCTCTGGCTAGGACTTCAAGTACAATGTTGAATAGGTAGGGAGAAAGTGTGCAGCCTTGTCTAGTCCCTGATTTTAGTGAGATTGCTTCCAGCTTCTCACCATTTACATTGATGTTGGCTACTGGTTTGCTGTAGATTGCTTTTATCATGTTTAGGTATAGGCCTTGAATTCCTGATCTTTCCAAGACTTTTATCATGAAAGGGTGTTGGATTTTGTCAAATGCTTTCTCTGCATCTAACGAGATGATCATGTGGCTTTTGTCTTTGAGTTTGCTTATATAGTGGATTATGTTGATGGATTTCCGTATATTGAACCATCCCTGCATCCCTGGAATGAAACTTACTTGGTCAGGATGGATGATTGTTTTGATGTGTTCTTGGATTCGGTTAGTGAGAATTTTATTGAGTATTTTTGCATCGATATTCATAAGGGAAATTGGTCTGAAGATCTCTATCTTTGTTGGATCTTTCTGTGGTTTAGGTATCAGAGTAATTGTGGCTTCATAGAATGAATTAGTTAGAATACCTTCTGCTTCTATTTTGTGGAATAGTTTGTGCAGAACTGTAATTAGATCTTCTTTGAAGATCTGATAGAACTCTGCACTAAACCCACCTGGTTCTGGGCTTTTTTTTGATTGGGAGACTAATAATGACTGCTTCTATTTCTTTAGGGGATATAGAACTGTTTAGATCATTAACCTGATCCTGATTTAACTTTGGTATTGATATCTGTCTAAAAATTTGTTCATTTCATCCAGATTCTCCAGTTTGGTTGAGTATACCTTTTGTAGAAGGATCTGATGGTGTTTTGGTATTCTTCAGGATCTGTTGTTATGTCTCCCTTTTTATTTCTGATTTTGTTAATTAGGATGCTGTCCCTGTGCCCTCTAGTGAGTCTGGCTAAGGGTTTATCTATCTGGTTGACTTTCTCAAAGAACCAGCTCCTCGTTTGGTTGATTCTTTGAATAGTTCTTCTTGTTTCCACTTGGTTGATTTCGCCCCTGAGTTTGATTATTTCCTGCCATCTACTCCTCTTGGGTGAATTTGCTTCCTTTTGTTCTAGAGCTTTTAGGTGTGTTGTCAAGCTGCTAGTGTGTGCTCTCTCTAGTTTCTTTTTGGAGGCACTCAGAGCTATGAGTTTTCCTCTTAGAAATACTTTCATTGTGTCCCATAAGTTTGGGTATCTTGAGGCTTCATTTTCATTAAACTCTAAAAAGTCTTTCATTTTTTTCTTTATTCCTTCCTTAACCAAGGTATCATTGAGATGAGTGTTGTTCAGTTTCCATGTAAATGTTGGCTTTTTATTATTTACGTTATTATTGAAGATCAGCCTTAGTCCATGGTGATCTGATAGGATGCATGGGACAATTTCAATATTTTTGTATCTCTTAAGGCCTGTTTTGAGACCAATTATATGGTCAATTTTGGAGAAAGTACCATGAGGTGCTGAGAAGAAGGTATATCCTTTTGTTTTAGGATAAAATGTTCTGTAGATATCTGTTAAGTCCATTTGTTTCATAACTTCTGTTAGTTTCACTGTGTCCCTGTTTAGTTTCTGTTTCCACGATCTGTCCATTGATGAAAGTGGTGTGTTGAAATCTCCCACTATTATTGTGTGAGGTGCAATGTGTGCTTTGAGCTTTACTAAAGTGTCTTTAATGAATGTGGCTGCCCTTGCATTTGGAGCATAGATATTCAGAATTGAGAGTTCCTCTTGGAAGATTTTACGTTTGATGAGTGTGAAGTACCCCTCCTTGTCTTTTTTGATAACTTTGGGTTGGAAGTCGATTTTATTCGATATTAGAATGGCTACTCCAGCTTGTTTCTTCAGACCATTTGCTTGGAAAATTGTTTTCCAGCATTTCATTCTGAGGTAGTATCTGTCTTTTTCCCTGAGATGGGTTTCCTGTAATCAGCAAAATGTTGGGTCCTGTTTGTGTAGACACTCTGTTAGTCTATGTCTTTTTATTGGGGAATTGAGTCTATTGATATTAAGGAAAAGTAATTGTTGCTTCCTATTATTTTTGTTGTTAGAGTTGGCATTCTGTTCTTGTGGCTTTCATCTTTTAGGTTTGTTGAAGGATTACTTTCTTGCTTTTTCTAGGGCATGGTTTCTGTGCTTGTATTTTTTTTTCTGTTATTATCCTTTGAAGGGCAGGATTCATGGAAAGATAACGCGTGTGAATTTGGTTTTGTCCTGGAATACTTTGGTTTCTCCATCTATGGTAATTGAAAGTTTGGCTGGGTACAGTAGCCTGGGCTGGCATTTGTGTTCTCTTAGTGTCTGTATAACATTTGTCCAGGATCTTCTGTCGTTCATAGCCTCTGGTGAAAAGTCTGGTGTAGTTCTGATAGGCCTGCCTTTATATGTTACTTGACCATTTTCCCTTACTGCTTTTAATATTCTATCATATTTATTACATTTGTTGTTCTGATTGTTATGTGTTGGGAGGAATTTCTTTTCTAGTCCAGTCTATTTGGAGTTCTGTAGGCTTCTTGTATGTTAATGGGCATCTCTTTCTTTAGGTTTGGGAAGTTTTCTTCTATAATTTTGTTGAAGATATTTGCTGGCCCTTTAAGTTGAAAATCTTCATTCTCATCTACTTTTATTATCCATAGGTTTGGTCTTCGCATTGTGTCCTGGATTTCCTAGATGTTTTGAGTTAGGATCTTTTTGTATTTTGCATTTTCTTTGATTGTTGTGCCAATGTTCTCTATAGAATCTTCTGCACCTGATATTCTCTCTTCCATCTCTTGTATTCTGTGGCTGATGCTCACATCTATGGTTCCAGATTACTTTCCTAGTGTTTCTAACTCCAGTGTTGCCTCAATTTGGGTTTTCTTTATTGTGTCTACTTCCCTTTTTAGGTCTTGTATGGTTTTGTTCATTTCCATCACCTGTTTGGATGTGTTTTCCTGTTTTTCTTTAAGGACTTCTACCTGTTTGTTTGTGTTTTCCTGTTTTTCTTTAAGGTTTGTAACTCTTTAGAAGTGTTCTCCTGTATTTCTTTAAGTGAATTATTAAAGTCCTTCTCGATGTCCTCTACCATCATCAAGAGATATGCTTTTAAATCCTGGTCTAGCTTTTCAGGTGTGTTGAGGTGCCCAGGACTGGTTGAGGTGGGAGTGCTGCGTTCTGATGATGGTGAGTGGCCTTGGTTTCTGTTAGTAAGATTCTTATGTTTGCCTTTAGCCATCTGGTAATCTCTGGAGTTGGTTGTTATAGTTGTCTTTGGTTAGAGCTTGTTCCTTTCGTGATTCTGTTAGCCTCTATCAGCCGACCTGGGAGACTAGCTCTTTCCTGAGTTTCAGTGGTTAGAGCACTCTCTGCAGGCAAGCTCTCCTCTTGCAGGGAAGGTGCACAGATAACTGGCGTTCGGACCTGCCTCAAGGCAGAAGGTGAAGGCCCAAAACAGGGCCTATCCAGAAGCTGTTAGCTTCTGTAGTCCACACTGTCACCTGTGCAGACTAGACTGGGCAGGATCAGGGAATGAAGGTGGCTCCCCCAGGTGCTACAGTAAAGCCCTCCTGGGTGGGGCAGACAACTCTCCTCTGGCAGGGAAGGTGCCCAGATGTCTGGAACCCAAAACGGGGTCTGCCTCAGTAGCTCTATGGCTTCTGCCTGTCCCAGAAGCTGTTAGCTTCTGTAGTCCACACTTTCACCTGTGCAAACTAGTCTCGGCGGGACCCGGGAACCAAGATGGCTCCCCCAGGCTTTCTGGCAAAGCCCTCCCAAGCAGGGGTAAATGTCATTTCATAAGCTTTCTACTAACACTATTGTGACTGTATGAAGTATATACGTTGTGTATATTGATAGAGCTCAATTATAACTAAAGCATTTAAATTTTGTACTAGAAAAACTTTTGAATATTTTAATTCACTGTTCAGATATGGTAAATCAAGGTTAGTTTAATTACTCAATTAAATTAATGAATAGTTTTGGACACTTTAAAAGAACTCATAATTGCCTGCTACTATGGCTCTAGTGCTCATGATATCTTCCATCTTCTGTAGGCACCTGAATACATAAAGCTCATACAAATATACATAAATAAAATAAATCTTGACAAAAAGAAAGGAATGAAGTAGAACAGGCAGGAAAGGGGGCTGGAGAAATGGCTCAGCAGTTAAGATCACTGGCTGCAATTGCCAGCAAACACATAGTGACTCATAGCCACCTATAATAGGATCCAATGCCCTCTTCTGGTGTATCTGAAGGCAGCTATAGTACTCATATACATGAAACAAATAAGTCTTTAAAAAAAGCTGGGCGAGGTGCTCCTTTAATCCCAGCACTTAGGAAGCAGAGGCCAGCGGATTTCTGAGTTCGAGGCCAGCCTGGTCTAAAAAGTGAGTTCCAGAACAGCCAGGGCTATACAGAGAAACCCTGTCTCAAACCACCACCACCACCCAAAAAAGACTGGGTAGGAAAGATCAGAATGGTTGAAAGAAGGTGGTAAATTTCCATACAGATACATGAGCTATATTGAACTCAATTCTAGAAAGTCAACTCTATAAGTAGTGAGAATTGGTAAAGGCCTGAATCAGAATCAGACGATGGTGAATTATCAGAATAAGGAGCATTCTCTTGTGAGTACCATGTGGTATTGGGGAGGATGTGATCTACAACCCATCCAGAGTAAGAAGATGGTTTGGGAAGAGACCTGCATTTTTCCAAAACATCCCTGTAGCACAGCAGATATTTGTGGTCATAGTGCTTGCAGGCTTGTGTTGGGGAGTCCCCTCCTGGTTTGCCAGCAGAGATCATCAGACTGCATTGATCTTTTTCTTTTTCAGAAATCATGTAATCATTTATTTTCATTATACACCAGAGATATAATGAACATATTAAAAAGAAAAAATGTTTATATACCAAGATGTTTTTAATGTGTCTCTGTTTCTGGACTATTCCATTCAGAAAACAGAAACCTCGTTTGCATTAAGCTGTGGCTCCTTTTCCATTAACCTAAGCTTAGTTTAAGGAAAACTTAGCTTGCTTGTACAATTATGTAACTAACTTTACTCAATACACAGTAATTCATTTTCCAAAGCCTCAATACTGAAGGTAACTTCTTGACAATGGCTTAACACAAGCGACCTACTTTAAAGAGTAAACACTACTTTATGTGCTCTTAACAGCTACCTGCTTTGAAAATGTCTCTATGCAGGAATCAGAAGAGATTGACTTCTCTCGTTTATTTTCATTCTTTTTTGAGTATGCCTTACAGGATTCTATCTAAACATTGCCACTGTTATATTTGTAAACACAGGAAATGATCATCTCCTCTAAGTATTGAATTTCTGCAATGCCTAATTTTTAAAACTCAAAATTGCTACCCATCTAACTTTAAAACTGCAATGTAAGATGCAACAACTTATGGGTGGAAATAACTTAAAGGATCAAACGAGTGTATACAAACAGAGCCAGAAATGAAAGGTCACAAATGAAATGGCAGTCCCTTAACAGTGCACACTGCTGTGTCCTGAGTTCAACTATACCTATAAAGACAAAGTGTTAACTTGTCACTTAAGACAGATAACTCAACATCTTAGGTTTTCAAAGAAATATAATACTTCAAAACATAAAAGTCATCAGTTTGCATTAACAAGACACACGCATGCCAAATGAAGTTTTACTTAACAGCTGAACGTCAAGATGCCAATTGTGTTGAGCTATCTTCAGACAACTTGGAAGGTAGCATGCTTAGGTCAGGTTAGATGTCATCAGTGTCTTCATCTTCATCACCAATATCATCAAACACGATTTCATCATCATCTCCAGGACCAAATGTGTCCATTTCATTGATTTTGGCATGTTCTGGAAGCTCTCCATAGGCCTTCAGATTTCTTGCTTCTTCTGGATTGTACTTTAAGATTACATCAGCTTTGTTATCTTGATAGTCTCGTAGACCAATCAATATAATGTCTGAGGTATTTATCCAAACCTTTTTTCTCAACTTTCCTCTTATGTGGCACAGCCTCCTTACACCATCAAAACACATTGCTTCCAACCGTCCACATCCCAGCATTTTGGTCACCTGAGCATACTCTTGCCCATATTCTTTAAACACCAACTCTCTTTTCTCTGATTCATTTTCATTTTTACCTCTGCGCCTGTTTTTGCCTCCTTTGCCTTTATTCTTTGGCATGATGGAAAAGGCAACCACAGGAGTCAGGTGAGGGACTCAGTTCCAAGAGCTACTACAGTCTTAGGATGGCTGCCAGGAAGTATCTAACAGTGGTAGATCTGAAAGCAACTGATATAAGTATAGAAGATCCACAAGCCACAATATGTTCCAGAGTCCTGGCTTCTGATTGTTACAAAATAGTACTTTGGCTTCTGGCCTGGGGCTCAGGAAGTGTGTAGTCTGCCAGTAGTGACAAAAATCAGCAGGACTCCTTTACCTTTGCAGTGCCTGCATTGACCTTTTAACAAAAATAAATAAATAAATAAATAAATAAATAAATGAGTTTTCCTTGAAAATCTATTTGGGAAATAATTTTCTCAAAATTTCTGCACACAACATTGAATTGTATAGCTTTTTTTATTAGATATTTTCTTTCTTTACATTTCAAATGTTATCCCCTTTCCTATTTTCCCCTCCAAAAATTCCCAATTCTCCCCCCTCCTGCTGCTCCCTAAGCCAACCACTCCTGCTTATTGACGCATGCATTCCCCTATACTGGAGCATAGAACCTTCACAGGACCAAGGGCCTCTCCTCCATTTGATAACTGACTAGGCTATCCTCTGCTACATATGCAGCTAGAGCCACAAGTCCCTCCATTTGTTTTCTTTAATTGGTGGCTTACTCCCAGGGAGCTCTGGGGTTACTGATTAGTTCATATTGCTGTTCCTCCTAGGTGGCTGGATTGCATAGATTAATAAATAATTGCACCTATCATTCCGAGGAATGTTGGTTCTATATTAAAAAAAAAAAAAAATCAAGCCTGGAGGTGGTGGCGCACACCTTTAATCCCAGCACTTGGGAGGCAGAGGCAGGCAGATTTCTGAGTTCAAGGCCAGCCTGGTCTACAAAGTAAGTTCCAGGACAGCCAAGGCTACACAGAAAAACCCTGTCTCGAAAAACCAAAAAAAAAAAAAAAAAAAAAAAGCAGTCTAAAACTTCACAGAACACTTAGTAGATTCAGATACCATTTTAACACATTTTTTTAACAAGTTTAGAGTACCCAAGATTACAAGTTAATTTGTGTTCAGGCCATTAATATATCACAAGAACACTTAAAATATGTACCACTGCACTTTAAATGGACATGCTGAGAACATAATTAAAATAATTTCAGGACTGGAAAGATTGTTCAATGCTTGAAAGCACTGAATATTCTTTCAGAGGCCGTGCATTCTCTTCCCAACAACCAAACAGTGGTTCACAACCATTTGTAATAGGTACTGACGCCCTCTTTTGGTTCTTGTGTCTAAGACAGGTAGAGTATGCTCATAGAAATAAATTACTCTTAAAAATTTTTTTTCAGTTCACAGAAGAATGAAAATTTGAAGAAAGCCACAGGTTGTGTTACTTAGATCCACTTTAGGACAAAAAAATTAACACATGAAAGCACTTGACATAGGCACATATGACAACTACATGAAGTCCTGGTGCATCCAGTGAAACAGAAAAACAAAGGCCAGCCAGAAAGTTCATTACCCTCTCCTTAAGATGTGAGAAAGGCTTAGTAACAAGCCAACCAGCCAGAACAATACAAAACAAATTAACAACAACAACAACTTCCCCAGAAACACTGTTGAGTTCATTTTCTGTTAGCCATGTCCTTCTGGCATGGGGCTTTCCCTTAAGAGTGGTTTTGTACATAGTGAGACCCCTTGGAGAAAACCAACTTTTCCTTTGGGAGCAGTTACTAGAGATAGTGTCTGGAACCAAACCAGGTCCTCTGCAAGAACAGTCAATGCTCTGAACAACTGAGCTATTTCTCCAGTCCCTATTTGCTAGTTTATACAAATGACATTTAAAAACATACAAATGAAAGCTAACAAAAAGCTTTGTGTTCCCCAAACCCGGCCGTTTTGAGACTTAACTTTTGGCTACTGTTACGATAAGCACAGGATACCCACTGCACCCCTAGCATTTTTTTTTTCCTGTGCCTTCTTTTTTTTTTTTTTTTTTTTTTTTTTTTTTTTTTTTTTTTTTGGTTTTTGGTGGTTTTTTGTTTTGTTTAGTTTTTCCAGATGGGGTTTCTCTGTGTACCCCTGGCTGTCCTGGATCTTACTTTGTAGAATACACTAGCCACAAATTCAGAATCCACCTGCTTCTGCCAATGCCTCTGCCAATGCCTCTGCCTCCTAAGTGCTGGGATTAAAGGCATGTGTCCCGAATGTGCCTCCATTTAAAATTCTACCTTTCCCCTCATAGTCCTACTAACCTATATCATAGTGCCTGAAGAAGAATCCAATATTAGCTACCTGTAACACTTAGCGTAACTCACTCTTTCTTTTCTAGACCAAGGCTAGGACCACACTAGTAAACATCACCTGTTGGTTCCAGTTTCATTTCTGTGCTGCTGTTAAAATACTCCAGCAAGACACAATTTCCAGGAGGAGGGGTTATCTGGTTTACAATTTCAGGTTACAACCCACCAAGGGATGTCAAGGCAGATAGTGAAATCCCACACACACTCCAAAGCAAGAGGGACTTGCTTCCTTGCAGAGAAGGAGGGAGGTAAGAAGGCAGGCAAGGCACCTCATGAAAGACCCCAGGTTCTGAGCAGCCTAGTCACCAAGGAAGCCCACAAGAGGTTGTAGACATGGTTGTGGCCGGGTTACCTCTGCTCCCTAGCTTAAACAATTCCAGTAGAAAAATGGAAAATATATGTTCTTCCATAACTTTCCAAAACCAGAACCCAAATCATGACCTACCTGGTGAGTACCATCTTCTTTGAAGGAAGACTAAGAGACGATAGAACGATGATTCTTTCTTTCTGGGATAGGGTTTTTCTGTGTACTCGAGGCTGTCCTGGAACTCTTTCTACAGAACAGATTGGCCTAGATCAGATGTCCTCTTGCCTATGTCTCCCAAGGTGAAGGCAGCAAGATGAGACTACTGTGTCTCTCCCTGGGCAGACCTTGAGTATATATACATGTCCGCAAAGCCCCGCCTCTACAATGACACACCTCTAATCCAAAAAGGCCACACCTCTCATTAGTACCACACCCTGATCCAAGCATAATTCAATCACCACACCAAACAAACAAATAGACACTTCTTAGCTGGGCATGGTGGCCCACACCTTTAATCCCAGCACTCAGGTGGCAGAGGCAGGCAGATTTCTGAGTTCAAGGCCAGCCTGGTCTACAAAGTGAGTTCCAGGACAGCCAGGGCTATACAGAGAAACCCTTTCTCAAAAAACAAAAACAAAAACAAAAACAAAAACAAAAAAGGGGGGGAGGGGTGGGGGTGGCTTTGTTTTCTTACAGTCAAGGCTCATTATCCACAAGGCATATCATAAGGGATGCT
This sequence comes from Mus musculus, assembly GCF_000001635.26. NCBI lineage: Eukaryota > Metazoa > Chordata > Mammalia > Rodentia > Muridae > Mus > Mus musculus. Next base: position 87,792,171 of record NC_000078.6, on the reverse strand, counting down.
TGTATCATGATGATCCCTATTGGACTATGGTTCTATAGAGAACAACAAGTTGACTTATAACACAATTAACAGAGTACATCTGTAAAGCTGATTTGGTGTCACAGTGGGTAAAGGCCCTTGCTGCCATGCTTGACTACCGGAATATTCTCAGATAGATGGGGAAAACAGAATGTCTCAGGTTGTTCTTTGACCTTCACAAGGGTGTTAAGGTACTTTGACAAACACACACTCACACACAAAAACAAACACACACACACACACTAATACACTACATGTAGCAAATCTTATTTTATTATATGTATATAAAGGTGTTTTGTGTGTATGTCCATCTGTAACCACATGCATGCTTGGTGACCAAGGAGGTTAAAAGAGGGCATTGAACCCCCTGGGTACTGGAGTAGCACATGCTTGTCTGCCACCATGTGGGTCATGAGAATTATTGCTCTTAACTGGTCTCTTAAACCCCCCAAAAATATTATTTTTAAATGACTTACCGCAAGCAATGCTTTCCTTTAATTATGTGGGATGTGGGTTTGGCACCCTTGTGCTAGCTTTTCATGGGTGTCCTAGTTCATCTGCCTCTAGAACTTAGCAAGTCACCTGTGTTTCAGCCCCTCCTCCCCAGCAACTTACAAAACATACAAAGAACAAACCAAACCTTCAGAAGACCTAACTTCTCTCTGTCTCAGTTTTAAACCCTGGAAACTCAAAGATGTAAGGAAGTTGAAGTGAGCTGACAGGGCTGAGGAGGAGGTTGCTCACTCCGTGCAGTACTCACTGCACAAGCAAGAAGACATGAATTCAATGCAATTCATTTCTGTAAAACTGGTGGATGTATTATCAACAAACCCTAACAGCATAGCTTCAGTGAGCTTTTATCAGTTCAGTAGCATTGGTTCTTGGAAAAGCAGGTTTGACCAACATAGGACACCCAGAACAACAAACACCACATGTGCTAGAGGAAGTTGTAGGTGTTGGCTGGTGGGGCCACAAAGATCCACAAAAAGGGAAAGACTGGATTCGCTGCCTGCAAAGATGCAGCCAACAGCAACTTTTCTGGTCTGAATATGATTGGCTCAGGGTGTTGTAGTATTCAGAATTTTGGCCTTGTTAGAGTAGATGTGTCACCATGGTCATGGACTTTTTAAGACCCTCATTCTAGCTGCCTGGAAGTCAGTATTCTGCTGGCAGCTTTCAGATGAAGATATAAAACTGTCAGCTCCTCCTGCACTTTGCCTGCCTGGATGCTACTTTGTTCCTGCCTTAATAATAATGCACTGAACCTCTGAATATTGAAGCAAGTCCCAATGAAGTGTTATCCTTATAGAAGTTGCCTTGATAATGGTGTTTGGTCATGGCAGTCAAACCCCAGCCAAGTCAGAAGTTGGTACCGGGGAATGAGGTATTGCTGTGATAGGTCTGACAATACTTCTCTTTGGGAGAATGTAGATTTGGGGACTTTGGATTTGGAAAGCAGTGAAATGCTTCAAATGGGGCTTACTGGGCTATCTTAGTAGGAATATGGAAGACTCCGTTACTGAGAGTGATCTGAAATGTGCAGTCCCGGCCCAAGAGTTTTCAGTGGAGAACTTCCGTATGTGGTCATTTTTGTAGTATTTTGGTGAACAGTATGGCTACTCTTTATCCTAGTCTGAAAAATCAAAATGAAGCTAAGATTTAGAAACTCAGATTAATTGCATTGGCAAAGGAGGTTTCAGAAATGCCAATCATAGACTTTGTTCTCTGCTTACATCTCATGAAGAACATTTGGAATATGCATAACTAGCTTAGAAAGGAAAAGTACAAAATATATAGTATTAAAGGGGGACACCAGGAAGTGAAATGGAGCTGAATCCTGAGTTCATGGATATTAAATTGAATTAAGGGAGTTGGGACCTTGTGACAAGATGTGACACAATGAAATTTAGATCCAGTATGGTGGTACACACCTTTAATCCCAGGAGAAAAAGCCAAGCAGATCTCTGAGGTCAAGGTCAGCCAGAGACAAGGCAAGTTCTAGGAGAAAAGTTTAAATCCAAGCTTGGTGGTACACACCTTTAATCCCAGGAGACAGGCTTGTAGATCTCTGAGTCAAGGTCAATCTCCAGGCCCAGATCCAGGACAGTCAAGCATAGGCAGTGAAGGAGTTGGAAAAGAGGAAGCTGGTGATGTTGTAAGAGAACAAAGGGACCATGTTCCAGCCCCTGCAAGCAGCAGAACTTGTCAGTTTTGGTCATGTGGCTCAGGCTCTATAGCCAAGAGGAGAAGGAGACAACTGGGACAATTGGTGCAGGTTAGCTGGAGTTAGGAAATTAGTGGTGATTATGAAGAGACCAGCATTGCTAAGGTGAAATCTTTGGGGAAATGTTTTCTGAGAACACAAAGAACCTGTGTTCCAGAGATAGGCAAGGTTGTGTGTACCTCCTGCTGCAGCTGGACTTGGTAATGTGTTGAGTCACCCAGGTGGTACTGGTTAAAAAAAAAAAAGTCATAAAAGGACTGTCCTCTGGGAGCTTGACTTAAGGGACCATGCTCTCTCTTCTGACAAAAGTTCAAGCAAGGAGTGACATCCCCAAGATGTCTGAGGGGAAGCACTTAGTCAATTTCAATCTATAGGAAAAAAAGCAGGAAAGTGAAAGTGGGTGGGTGGGGATCAGCAGCTATTCTGCTAAAGTGCCTGGGGCTAAGTCCCAGAAAGCAGGGAGGACATGGCAGAATACAGACACACCTTGGCTTTATACAAACTATGAGCTGAGCAATTAATCACAGATTTTCTGAAAGACACTAGAGAAAAATAGTGCAGCTAAGTGCTCCTTTTTCTTCTTCTTCTTCTTCTTCTTCTTCTTCTTCTTCTTTTAATTGGATATTTTCTTTATTTACATTTATTTTCTTATTTCTTTTCTTTCTTTCTTTCTTTCTTTCTTTTATTTTTTTTTTTTTTTTTTTTTTTTTTTTTTTTTTTTTTTTTTTTTTGGTTTTTCGAGACAGGGTTTCTCTGTAGCCCTAGCTGTCCTGGAACTCACTTTGTAAACTAGGCTGGCCTGGTACTCAGAAATCTGTCTGCCTCTGCCTCTGCCTCTCAAGTGCCTTTATTTACATTCCAACTCTTATCCCCATCCTGTTTTTGGGTTTCTCCTCCAAAAGAAAAAAGCCTTCCCTGTATTTACTCCCACCTCCAACTCACTCACTCCTGCTTCCTGCACCTGGCATTCCTGCACACTAGGGTATACAACCTTCATAGGACAAAGGGCCTCTCCTCCCATTGATATCTCTCTAGGCCATCCTTTGCTGCATATGCTGCTGGAGCCAGGATCCCACTATGTGTGCTCTTTGGTTGGTGGTTTAATCCCTGGGAGCTCTGGGAATACTGGCTAGTTCATACTTGTTCCTCCTATGGGGCTGCAAACCTCTTCAGCTCCTTGGGTCCTTTCTCTAGCTCCTTCATTGTGGATCCTATTCTCAGTCCAATGGATGGCTGTGAGCATCCACCTCTGTATTTGTGAGGTACTGGCAGATACTCTCAGGAGAGAGATTGTAAGGTAGAAAATTTAAGGTTGACCTCCCTAGACCAAGTTGGAGCCAAGAAAGAAAAAGATGTAAATGGGGTGGATCCCCTAGTGAGTCAGTCCCTAGATAGTCATTTCTTCAGTCTCTACTTCACACTTTGTCTCTGTAACTCCTTCCATGGGTGTTTTGTTCCCCCTTTCTAAGATGGATAGAAGTATCCACACTTTGGTCTTCCTTTGTCTTGAGTTTCATGTGCTTTGTGAATTGTATCTTGGGTATTCAGAACTTCTGGGCTTCTGGGCTTCTGGACTAATATCCACTTATCAGTGTGTGCATATCATGTGTGTCTTTTTGTGATTGGATTACCTCACTCAGGATGATATACTCCAGATTCATCCATTTGCCTATGAATTTCATAAATTCATTGTTTTTAATAGCTGAATAGTATTCCATTGTGTAAATGTACCACATTTTCTGTATCCATTCCTCTGTTGAGTAATATGACTTCATTCCAGCTTCTGGCTATAATAAATAAGGCTGTTATGAACATAGTGGAGCATGTGTCCTTATTACATGTTGGAGCTATGTCTAACTATATGCCCAGGAGTGTTATTTTCTTACCCTCCTTGTAACTTGTGAAAATTAGAAAAGCCAGGGATGTTCCTTACTGGCTTTTTGTTTTCCAAAACCTTCACTGCCTAAGTTTTGCTATCCTAGATCTTGCTCTGTAGATTGGCCTTGATAGCAGAGATCAGCATTCCAGTCTCCTGGGATTAAAGGTGTGTACCACCATGCCTGGAACTAAATTTAGCTGGGTAGGCTCTTGCCCCAAGGTCCCACTCCCTTAATCTGTTATCTGCTAGAACACAGGATTTTGTTCCATTTCACTTCCTGGTACCCCTTTTAATACTGGAACCATATATTTTATATTTTTCCTTTCTAAGCTGGCTATGCTTGTTTAAACTTCTCTTCATAATACTTCACCAGAGAACAAAGTCTCTGATGAGCTTTTTGGAAATTTCTTTTGTGAGTGCAATTAATCTAAGTTTCTTCACCTTAGCCTCAGACAGACTTCTCAGGCAAGGACAAAAAGTAGCCACATTCTTCACCAAAATACCACAAAAAAAAAAAAAAACAGTCTTTATGCCACATTCTGAAATTCTTCTCCTTTGAAATCTCTTGGGTCAGGTCAACACAGTTCAAATTACGCCCAGCAACAAAGTCTTCCATATTCCTACTAGGGTGACCCATTAAGCCCCATTTAAAGCATTCCACTGCTTTCCAAATCCAAAGTCCTAAAATCCTCATTCTTTCAAATATAAGCATGGTCAGGCCTATCACAGCAATACCCCAGTCCCTGGTACCAACTTCTGTCTTAGACAGGGTTTTACTGCTGTGAACAGACACCATGACCAAGGCAAGTCTTATAAAAACAACATTTAATTGGGGCTGGCTTACAGGTACAGAGGTTCAGTCCATTATCATCAAGGCGGGAGCATGGAAGCATCCAGACAGGCATGGCCCAAGCAGAGCTGAGAGTTCTACATCTTCATCCAAAGGCTGCAAGTGGGAGATTGACTTCCAGGCAACTGGGTTGAGGGTCTTAAGCCCACACCCACAATGACACATCTACTCCAACCAGGTCACACCTATTCCAATAAGACCACACCTCCAAATGTGCCACTCCCAGGTCCAAGAATATACAATCCATCACACTATCCAAGCTTTAGCTTGAGAATCTTGGCTCTGGGGTGAAACTGCTCAGCTTTCCGCTTCTCCTGATGGCCCAGGGCTTCTCTGGTACTCTTCTCCATCACTTCCTTTAAGTCCTAGAACTCCTTATGCAATTTCAGCTCTTTCAGATTGTCAAACCTCTTTAGCTGTTTGAATGCTAACTCTCAGAGGGCTCACACCTTCCTCTCTTGATCCTCTTGCCACTGCCTCAGGCCCTGTGTTCCTCTCATTCTGGATGCCAATTCGAACATTCAATGCAAACTTCTGCTTTGATTGTCGGAGAGGCCTGAAGCACAATAGGTTCTTTGAAAGAGGCCTCATGTGTGCTCTGGGTTCCATTTGGAGTTGAGGTTAAGGGGGATTGTGGGATACTTCCAAGAGGAGACTTGTGTAGTGAGGATTGGGACAGGCCTGAAGCAGATCCAGAGGATGGTGAATTATCAGAAGAAGGAACACTCTCTTGCATGTGGAGTGAGGTATTGTTTGGATGTGATCTCACACCCTTCCATAGTATTAAGATAGTTTGGGAAGAGACCTGCATTCTTCCAAACCATCCTGGTAGCCCAGCAGCTACTTGAGGTCATAGTGCAGGTGGACTTTGCTGGATTTGTTGAGAGCCCTCAGGGTTTCCCAGAAAAGACCATCTGACTTCCTTGTTTTTTTATTATTATATTATTATTATTACTATTATTATTTATTATGATTAAGTATACTGTAGCTGTCTTCAGACACTCCAGAGGAGGGCATCAGATCTCATTACATATGGTTGTAAGCTATGATGTGGTTGCTGGTATTTGAACTCAGGACCTTCAGAAGAGCAGTCAGTGCTCTTAGCCACTGAGCCATCTCACAAGCCCTGCCTTGACCTTCAACAAATAAAAATTTAAATAAGTTTTCTTTTGAAATCTATTTTGGAAAGATTTTTTTGGCTTTGTGAATACATTGGCACCATACATTTATTTGTGTTATTAAAAACTTATTTACAGAAGGTAGACTAAGGGACAAAGTACTCAAGGAAACCTCCTGTGGGTAGAAGTCTGGCTTAGCCAAGAAAATTCCCTTAGCCCTTGCAGCTCCCTGCATACCCACTATGTGGATAGCCCCTGCATACCTACTATGTGGATAGCCCCTGCATACCCACTATGTGGATAGCCCCTGCATGCCCACTATGTGGATAGCCCCTGCATACCCACTATGTGGATAGTCCCTGCATACCCACTATGTGGATAGCCCCTGCATACCCACTATGTGGCTAGCCCCTGCATGCCCACTATGTGGATAGCCCATGGAACCTGCTCTGGCCATGGACTTGCAGCCCCTCCAAGTAGCTTGAGGGAACATTTGGACTGGGTTCACACAGGACCCTGACCATCACACCCCAGCTATCCTGCAAGGGTCTAACTCCAGCCAGCCTACTCTGCCCAAGATAACTGCCTAGAGGCTGCCAATCAAGCCAAGGTCACCTATCCAATGAGTGCTACAAAACTTGTTTCCTGACATGGGGACAGAGTGGCTTTGATGGTCAGGCCCTTCCTCGGGAAACCTGGAGGCAGGGGCTCCCAGTCTCCACCCTTGAACTTGTCTGAGTAACTGAGATCATAACAGGCAAAAAAGAATGAAGGCATGCCATCAGCCTGCACCAGGGACAACAGCAAGGTGCCATTATGGGAGGGCTGGCAGGCACAGCCTACCCAGAGCTTGGGGCTGCCTCACAAAGTTCCCACGTCTGGGTAGCATGGGCCCACCCACAGGGTGAAAATTGCTTTTGGCAAGGGAATCATTTGCATTTTTCTTGACCCTGGCCACTGGGACAGGGGCCACATAGGTGTGTGTCAGATCCTGACTGGCCCCAAAGAACCACACATATGAAATCTAAAGTTCATACAAATATTTATTTATTCTGTTCCTACTCACAGAGGGAGGCAGTAGCCCACAGGATGACAACCCAGAGGTCCCGGAAGGCCAGGCCAAGGAGCTACTTGGCTCTGAGGTTGGAGAGACCTGAAGGGCTGGGGTGAATTCTGGAACCTATCTGTCTTAGTCAGGGTTTCTATTCCTGCACAAACATTATGACCAAGAAGCATTTAGAGAGGAAAGGATTTATTGAGCTTACACTTTCCACATTGCTGTTGGTCACCAAATATGTCATAACTGGAACTCAAGCAGGTTAGGAAGCAGAAGCTGATGCAGAGGCCATGGAGGGATGTTCCCTACTGGCTTGCTTCCCCTGGCTTGCTCAGCCTGCTCTCTCATAGAACCTAAGACTACCAGCCCAGGGATGGTCCCACCAGCAAGAGACCCTTCCCCCTTGATCACTAATTGAGAAAATGCCCCACAGCTGGATCTCATGGACACATTTCCATGAACTGAAGCTCCTTTCTCTGTGATCACTCCAGCTTGTGTCAAGTTGACACAAAACCAGCCAGTACACTATTCTACAAGGCAGGGCAAACATCCAGGCCCATGGGACTGACTATGAGGGTTTCGGCCCCTGGATCCCAGCAGCACCAGAATTGGACCCCTCAAATGAGGAGGAGGTGTGGAAGTCAGCAGGTTTAAATTAAAAATTAATAAAAATAACAGTAAAAAGTAAAAAGAGACAACCCCTGGGTCAAACCATGCGGGCTTGTCCTGTTGTCTGCCTTATATATAAAGGATCAGAAGCCAGAGCCCACTGTCTGGGCAGTGGGCTGGGATAAAAGTGGGGGCACCTAAATGGGGCACAGAGGCTAGGCCAGCTCTGCCCTGGACTGCAGCAGGCTCCATGGGATAGGGCTGGAGGAGAAGGTGGTAACATGTTGGACGGGTGTGGAGTTCAACTGAGGGTTGCTTTCAGCCCCACCTCTGAATCCTCACTGCAGACCTGAAGTGAAAGCTCTTGAGGCACGTGGTCAGCTGTCACTTTTTATTAAACAATCTGAAAAGAGGCTAAGGGCATCAAAGATCAGGGATCAGGGCTGAAGGCAGCAAGGGTTGGAAGAAGGGGAATGGTATGGTACTGTTGGGTGGGAGTCCTGGCTTGGTCTTGGGGTCTTCTCAGATCTTCCAGATGACAAGCTGCATACAGGCACTGGCATCCTCACTGGAGCTGTGCCCATCCACATTGTCTTGGATGATCTGTCTGAGGTAATTGTCCATGAGGTTCTGCAGGGAGTGCTTATAGGGCAGGCCCCGGAGATGTGGGAACAGCACAGCTGTGTCTACCACAGTGCAGTGGATGACCTTGAGAGCCAGCAGGTCGCTCTCCAGGCTGTGTCCAATGAGGATGGTGTCTGCACTGAACATGCTCAGCAAGACAGCCTGCACATCCTGCAGCTTGATGCTCGTGTCCACAAGGTTGGCCTCTGTCACCCCTGACAACCTGGTGTTGTAATCGACAACTTCATTGTCAGGCTTGACAAAGGTATCATACACGACCTGCAGGTCTGTGTCCACGACTGTGACTCGGATCACCTCCAGGCGTAGTTGTAGGACATCTCACAGTCGAGAGCAAAGACGCCTGCATGGTCATCTTTGGGCAGCTCCTTCTGGAAGGTGCGCACAAAACCCTCCAGGTTCTCTCTCCAGCCATCCTGCACGTGTTGCTTGGCAACCTGACAGCCAACAGAGCCGACCAAACTGAGCAGCACATATACTGTGTCTCCCAGCCCTCTTTGAACATGTGAGGGCTGCAGCGAGTCGGGGGTTGGGTACATGAGCAATCCGTTGCTTCTCCCCAAGGACTGAGATGTGCACAGAGGAAAGCCCTTCAGTTGGCCCTGGGGCGGCCTGTAGCCAAATGGCCAACTCCCTCGGTGCTTGCTGTGCTCGCAGGTACCACACCTCCTGAGCAGTTGGGGGCTGCGTTTTGGGAGCCACCGGGGTCTTCTTTGGGGCCTCTGCCCCTTTGTCTGGCTTGCAAAGGTGTGAGACCCTCCTCTTCTGCCCTGGGAACGAAGTGGTCAGGCCCGCATTCATCTTCTCCTCGGCCTTCTCCTTGGGTGGCTGCTGGGCCAGCCGGTCCTTGTCCTCCATCTTCACTCTGGTGGACTCGGTGAAGATCCGCAGGCACTCCTCCATAGGGTCCACATGGAAGTCCACCTCCATCTCCAGAGCCGAGTAGTCCACATCCTCCTCTGCACACTGGCTGGCTCCTGAGGACGGCGAGGAGGAGGAGGAGGAGGAGGAGGAGGAGGAGGAGGAGGAGGACAATGGGGAGGGCGTTGCAGGGGGCATAGGTGGCGAGGCCATGAGATAATTGGGAAACTTCATCTCTTCCAGCCCCAGGCTGGAGTTGGAGTCTGATTCTGAGTCTGAGCTCATGCTGGGCAGGGTCGGGGGCCAGACTTCGGGTGCTCCCGCTCCCAGTCCTGAGTCCTCCTCCTTGCTTTCAGCCCCAAATAGCTCTGTGTGTCTCAGGTTCCGTTTTTTGAGCTTAGGGGTGTCCTGGGGGGCTCCTTCATTCAGGAAGCAGGCCTTGTGTTCCACCAACCTGCCCGAAGGCATCTTCCTTGCACTGCCACATTTCCAGGTCAGTGGTGCACCAGGACCATGCCTAGAGTCCTGGGGCCCTGTGTTGGAAGTGCGGCCCATCCCCCCTTTCCCTGGGCTGGCCACTGTGGTCACAGAGGATGACTTTTTCTTGGTTCCTTTAGACCCCTGTGCCTTGCCCCTGGGGCTACTAGCAGGCAGCTTCTTGTCTGCACAAACCTTTTCCTTCCTTCTGGGCCTGGCTGGGTCTTCCTCTGTCTTTCTTTTTTCTTTCTTGCGGACCCTGCCCTTGTGGCAGAGCCTGACTGGGGTCCCACTTTTCTTCTTTTTGGCTTTACTCTCCTTGGGAACCCCAGCATCTTGAGAGGCCATGGCTGGGGAGCCGGTCTTGACCACGGACACTGTGTCTGGTGCTTTGGGAGGCTGCCCCAGCCTTGGGGTCGCTAACATCACCCTTTGGGGGGCGGGCCACATCATCTTCTGAGTGTGAAAACCTGGCCTCACAGCCACGGAAGGGGTCACAGGGCTTCTTGAGGGCAGGTGTGTATGGCTCAGCATCCCTGGAGCCCCGTGGCCGCTTGGTTGCCCTCTCATAACTAGCACTGGCCCTGCCAAGGTGGGGGACTGAATAGTTGAACAGTGGGTCATACTCTAGATCTGTCAAAGGTTTTGAACTATCCACCACGTACTTGCCACCTGACATAGGGTGGCCAGAGCAGCTCAGCTGGCCCACAGACTTGGGGACATACTCCAGGGCACCAGCCCCTTCTTCAGCTCTGCCCTTACCCATGTCTGAAGGGGCCAGAGAGTACTTGTGCCCTGGCTCAGCAGGGACAGCCAGTGGGGTGGGCTGGTAGGCAGCGTCCAGGCTCAGCAGGCTACCTGACTTATAAGTTAGGGCCAATGAGAAGGTGTCATCTTCACCCATGCTTGTGGCAGGGCTGCAAGGTGCCAGGGCTGAAGGCCCAGCACTGTGCCCCCGTGCAGTCTCAAGGAACTCCTGGTAGCGCCTCTGCTCCAGCTCCACCTCGCCACGCATAGCCTCGATGGCCTGGTTGACCAGCTCCAGCTCCAGCTCCAGCTTGCCATCACCCTGACCCAGAGCACCATTCTTCACAGGAGGCTGAGTCAACCCTGGGTTGTAAGAGTCATAACCAAGCCCTGCTGCGGGAGAAGCTGTGACACCACTACTGAGAGCCCCGGAATCCTGAGCTCTGCGGGGATGGAAGTGGCTGTAGGAATACTGACAAGGCTTCCGGGTAGCTCTTTCAGAGTACCGGCCGTCGATGGAGGGGAAAAAGTCCGTAGATCCTAGCATGTTCTGTTCCACAGTGAGGCCCCGGTCTGGAGACACCGAGGACCCCAGGACTGCTCCTCTCACTCGCCCTGGAGGCTTCTGCTGGTGCTTTTCTGACCTTGTCACCGCCGCCTTGCCCTGAGAGCTGGAAATAATTTTTAATCAAAATTTCTGACACAATATTGGATTGTATAGCTTAATAAAAATTTCATCTTATCATTCCAAGGAATGTTGTTATATATATATATATAAAAGAATAGTCTAAGATTTCATAAAACACTTAGTAGATTCAGATACCATTTGAATAGTTTAAAGAAGTTTAGAGTACCCAAGATTATAAGGTTACCTGTGTTTAGCACGCCTTTAATATATCAGTAGAGCACACACAAATATGCACTTCTGCAGTCTGAATGGACATGGTTGGAATATGACAAAAACAATTTCAGGGCTAGAGAGATTGCTCAGCACTTGAAAGCACTGACTGTTCTTCAGAGGTCCTGAGTTCAGTTCCCAGCAACCACATGGTGGCTCACAACCATTTGCAGTGGGTTCCGATGCAATCTTCTTGTTGGTGTGTGTGAAGACAGCTAGGGTATGCCCATAAACGTAAATAACTCTTACAAACATGTTTCTCCAGTTCACAAAATGAATGAAAACTTGAAGAAGCCACAGGTTTTGTTACTTAGATCCACTTTGGGACACAAAATGACACAGGAAAGCAGTTGACATAGGCACATGTGAAAATTACATGAAGTCCTGTTGCATCCAGTGAAAACAGAGCAGCAAAGGCCAAACATAGAGTTCATCTCCATCTCCTTAAGATGTGACAAAGGCTTAGTAACAAACCAACCATCCAGAATAGGACAAAACAAATTAACAACAACAAAAATATCCCCAGAAACACTATTGAGTTCATTTTGTGGTGGCCATCTCCTTCTGGGTTTCCCTTAAGAATGGTTTTGTACATAGTGAGACCCCCTTGGAGAAAACTAACTTTTCCTTTGGGAGCAGTTACTGGACAAAGCATCATAAACCAAACCAGGTCCTCTGCAAGAACAGCCAATGCTCTGAACAACTGAGCTATTTCTCCAGTCTCTATTTGCTAGTTTTTACAAATGACATTTAAAAGCATACAAATGAAAGCTAACTGAAAGCTTTGTGTTCTCCAAGTCCAGCCTTTTTGAGACTTTACTTTTGGCCATTGCTATGGTGAGCACAAGACACACACTGCACCCCTGATATTTTTCTTGTGTGCATCCATTTCATATTCTACCTTTCCCCTCATAGTCCTATTAACCTATATCATAGTGCCTGAAGAAGACTTGAATATTTGCTACACCTAACACTTAGCGTAACTCACTCTTATTTTTCTAGACCAAGGCAAATACCACACTAGTAAACATCATCTGTTGGTTCTAGTTTCATATCTGTAGCTGCTGTTAAAATACTCTGATGAAACACAATTTCCAGGAGGAGGGGCTTATATGGCTAACAATTCCAAGTTACAGCCCACCAAGGGATGCCAAGGCAGATAGTGAAATCCCAAAAGCAAGAGGGACATGCTTTCTGGCAGAGAAGGAAAGAGGGAGGTGAGCTGGCAGGGAAGGCACCTCATGAAAGCCCCTAGCTTCTAAGCAGCCTAGACACCAAGGAAGCCCAAAAGAGGTTCTAGACATGGTTGTGGCCAGGTTTCTTCTGCTCCCTAGCTTAATCAATCCTCAAAGAAAAATGGAAAATATATGTTCTCCTAGAACTTCCCATAACCAGAACCCAAAACCATGACCTACCTGGTGAGTACCATCTTCTTTGAAGGAAGATTAAGAGTCCTTAGAACGATGATTCTTTCTTTCTGGGATAGGGTTTTTCTGTGTACTCTGGCTGTCCTGGAACTCTTTCTACAAAACAGATTGGGCTAAGTCAGATGTCCTCTTGCCTATGTCTCCCAAGGTGAATGCAGCAAGATGAGACTTCTGTGTCTCAGCCTGGGCAGAGCTTGAGTATATATACATTTCCCCAAAGCCCCGCCTCCACAGTGATGCAACTCTAATCCAACAAGGCCACACCTCCCAATAGTACCACACCCTGATCCAAGCATAATTCAATCACCACACCAAACAAGCAAAGATACAAAAGGACACTTCTTATCTGGGCGTGGTAGCCCACGCCTTTAATCCCAGAACTCTGGAGGCAGAGGCAGGTGGATTTTGAGTTCGAGGCCAGCCTGGACACTTCTTACTGCCTACTGGTTTTCTATGGTAATGAGAGACAAAACAGGCTACTGCGGACAAATTTAAAATAATGAATGTGGGAAATCAGAAACACATAGACCAAAGCCTGGGATGTAGGGTTGAAAGAAAAAGATGATGCTGGAGAGATGGCTCAGTGGTTGTTAGCACTGAATGCCCTTGGAAGGTCCTGAGTTCAAATCCCCAAAACCACATGGATGCTCACAGCCATCCATAAATAGCTCTGAGGCTTCCTAGTGGCGCATCTGAAGACAGTTACAGTTTAATTAGATATAACAATAAACAAATCCGATCAGAGTGAGCAGAGGTCCTGAATTAAAATCCCAGCAACCACATGAAGGCTCAAAACGATCAGTACAACTACAGTGTACTCATATACATAAAATAAATGAATTAATTAATCTTTAAAAAAAAAGGAGCCAGGTGTGATGGCACACACTTTTAATTCCAGCACTCAGGAGTCAGAGGCAGGCAGATTTCTGAGTTCGAGACAAGCCTGGTCTACAAAGTGAGTTCTAGGAAAACCAGGGTTATACAGAGAAACCCTGTGTCAGAAAACAACAAAACAAAACAAAACAAAAAAAAGGTGGTTGGTGTGAGATGGCTATGTTTTCTTACAGTCAAGCCTCATTTTCCCAAAGGCATATCATATGGGATGCTTATACCATGATGATCCCTCATTGTCCTCATAGGACTATGGTTATATAGAGATCAGCAATTTTACTTATAAAACAATTAACAGAGTAGATCTGTAAAGCTGATTTGCTGTCACAGTGGGGAAAGGCTCTGGCTGCCATGCTTGACTACCAGAATATTCTCAGATAGATGGAGAAAACAGAATCTCTCAGTTGTTCTCTGACCTTCACACAGGTGTTGAGGTACTTTGACAAACACACACAAAAACAAACACCCACACACTCATACACTACATGCAACAAATCTTATGTTATACTTTTATTATATATATATAAAGGTGTTTTGTGTGTATTTCCATCTGTAACCACATGCATGCTTGGTGACCAAGGAGGCTAAAAGAGGGCAGTGGACCCCCTGGGTACTAGAGAAGCACATGATTGTCTGCCACCATGTGGGTGGTGGGAATTATTGCTCTTAACTGGTCTCTTAAACCCCCAAAATATTATTTTTAAATGACTTACTGCAAGCAATGCTTTCCTTTAATTATGTGGGATGTGGGTTTGGCACCCTTGTGCTAGATTTTCATGAGTGCCTTAGTTCATCTGCCCCTAGAACTTAGCAAGTCACCTGTGTTTCAGCCCCTCCTCCCCAGCAACTTACAAAACATAGAAAGAACAAACCAAACCTTCAGAAGACCTAACTTCTCTCTGTCTCAGTTTTAAACCCTGGAAACTCAAAGTTGTAAGGAATTTGCAGTGGGCTGACAGGGCTGAGGAGGAAGTTGCTCACTCCGTGCAGTACTCACTGCACAAGCAAGAACACTTCAATTCGATCCAATTCATTTCTGTAAAACTGGTGGATGTATTATAAACAAACCCCAACAGCATAGCTTCAGTGAGCTTTTATCAGTTCAGTAGCATTGGTTCTTGGAAAAGCAGGTTTGACCAACACAGGACACCCAGAACAACAAACACCACATGTGCTAGAGGAAGTTGTAGGTGTTGGCTGGTGGGGCCACAAAGATCCACAAAAAGGGAAAGACTGGATTCTCTGCCTGCAAAGATGCAGTCAACAACAACTTTTGTGGTCTGGATATGCTTGGCCCAGGGTGTTGTAGTATTCGGGATTCTGGCCTTGTTAGAGTAGATGTGTCACCATGATCATGGAGTTTTTAAGACCCTCATTCTAGCTGCCTGGAAGTCAGTATTCTGCTAGCAGCTTTCAGATGAAGATATAATACTGTCAGCTCCTCCTGCACTTTGCCTGCCTGGATGCTACTATGTTCCTGCCTTAATAACAAGGCACTGAACCTCTGAATATTGAAGCCAGTCCCAATGAAGTGTTATCCTTATAGAAGTTGCCTTGATTATGGTGTTTGCTCATGGCAGTCAAACCCCAGCCAAGTCAGAAGTTAGTACCAGGGAATGGGGTATTGCTGTGACAGGTCTGAAAATGCTTCTCTTTGGGAGAATGTAGATTTGGGGACTTTGGATTTGGAAAGCAGTGGAATGCTTCAAATGGGGCTTACTGGGCTATCTTAGTAGGAATATAGAAGATTCTGTTACTGAGAGTGATCTGAAATGTGCAATACAGGTCCAAGAGATTTTAGTGGAGAAGAACTTCAGTATGTGGCTTAGAGACTGTTTTTTTTTTCCTTTGTTTCTTTTTTTGTTTGTTTGTTTTTTGTTTTTTGTTCTTTTTGTAGCATTTTGGTGAACAGTAATGATACTCTTTATCATAGTCTGAAAAGCCAGAATGAGACTAAGATTCAGAAATTCAGATTAATTAGATTGGCAATGGAGGTCTCAGAAATACCCATCATAGACTTTGTTCTCTGCTTACATCTCAGGAAGAACATTTGGAATATGCATAACTAGCTTAAAAAGGAAAAGTACAAAATAAATAGTATTAAAGGGGGTGGGGCACCAGGAAGTGAAATGGTGCTGAATTCTGAGTTCAAGGATATTAAATTGAATTAAGGGAGTTTTTACCTTGTGGCAAGATGTGACACAATGAGATTTAGATCCAGTATGGTGGTGCATTGCTTTAATCCCGGTAGATAAAGCCAAGCAGATCTCTGAGGTCAAGATCAGCCAGAGACAGAGAAAGTTTTAGGTGTGAAAAGCTTAAATCCAGGCATGGTGGTACACACCTTTAATCCCAGGAGATAGGCATGCAGATCTCTGAGTCAAGGTCAATCTTGAAGAGTATTCAGTGCTTTTCTATCCAGTCCCATCTCTTTCTTTCAATCCTTTGTGCCAGATTTTTGTCTATGCATTTCTGATTTCCCACTTTCATTATTTTAAAATTCTCCTCAGTGGTCTCTTTTGTCTCTCGTTACTATAGAAAATCAGTATGTGGTAAGACTTGTGCTTTTGTTTGTTTGTATGTTATGGTGATTGAATTATGCTTGAAGCAGGGTATGGTACTATCTGGAGGTGTGGCCTTGTTGGATTAAAGTGCATCACTGTGTAGGCGGGCCTTTGGAAAAAAGAATATATATTCAAGCTCCGCCCAGGATGAGATACAGTAGTCTCTCCTTGCTGCCTTTGACTTGGGAGGCAGAAGCAAGCAGATATCTGATCTAAGCCAACCTGGTCTGAAGAAAGAGTTCTAGGAAGCCCGCACTACACAGAAAAGCCGTATCTCAGATAGAAATAATCGTCTTTCTTACTTGTGTCTTAGTCCTCCTTCAGAGAAGATGGAGCTCCCCAGGTAGGTTGTTGGTTCCGGTCCTGGTTATGGAATGGTTTGAGAGTACATACATTTCCCACTTTTCTACTGGGAAAGTTCAAGCTTGGGTGCAGAGGTAACCTTGCCTCAACCATCACTAGAACCTCTTCTGTGCTTTCTTGGAGACTAGGCTGCTCAGAAACTGGGGTCTTTCATGAGGTGCCTTGCCTGCCAGCTTACCTCCCTCCTTCCTTCTCTGCAAGAAAGGAAGTCTCTCTTGCTTTTTGTTGTATGTGTGATTTCACTAGCTGCCTTGACATCCCTTGGTGGGTTGTAATCTGGAATTGTAAACCAGAGAAGCCCCTCCTCCTAGAAATTGTGTTTTGCTGGAGTATTTTAACAACAGCACAGAGGTTTGTATGCTTTTAAATGTCATTTGTAAAAACTAGCAAATAGTGACTGGAGAAACAGCTCAGTTGTTCAGAGCATTGGATGTTCTTGCAGAGTCCCTGGTTTGGTTCCAGACACTATTTCTAGTAACTGCTCTCAAAGGAATAGTTAGTTTTCTTGAAGGGACTCTCACTATGTAAAAAACCACTCTTAAGGGGAAGCCCCATACCCAGAAGGAGATGGCCACCACAAAATGAACTCAGTAGTGTTTCTGGGGATGTTGTTAATACGTTTTTTCCTACTCTAGCTAGTTGGTTTGTTACTAAGCATTTCTTACATCTTAAGAAGATGGAGATGAACTTTCTGGTTGGCCTTTGCTGTTCTGTTTTCACTGGATGCACCAGGCCTTCCTTCCTGCTACTGTCATATGTTTCTATGGCAATTGCTTTCATGTGTTATTTTGTGTCCCAAAGTAGAACTCAGTAACAAAACCTGTGGCTTCTTCAAGTTTTCATTCATTTTGTGAACTGAAAAAAAATGTTCTTTAAGAGTTATTTATTGGGCTAGTGAGATGGCTTAATGAGTAAGGGCACTGAATGCTCTTCTGTAGGTCCTGAGTTCAAATACCAGCAACCACATTGTGGCTCACAACCACCTATAATGAGATCTGACACCCTCTTCTGTTGTGTCTGAAGTCAGCTACAGTGAACTTATGTATAATAATAAGTAAATATTAAAAAAAGTGTTATTTATTTTTATGAGCATACTCTAGCTGTCTTCATACACAGCATACACAGCAACCAGAAGATTGTAACTGAACCCACTGCAAATGGTTGTAAGCCACCATTCAGTTGTATTAAAGGCGGGAGAAATACAAATGATGTTGTATTCTTGGGTACTCTAAACTTCTTTTTAAAAATCTATTAAAATGGTATCTGAGTCTATTGAGTGTTTTATGAAATCTTAGCCTGATCTTTATCCTATAGAACATAATTCCTTGGAATGATGAGATGAAATTTTTTGTTAAGTGTATAATTGAATGTTGTGTGCAGAAATTTTGATGGAAAAATTCTTTCTCAAATAGATTTCAAAGCAAAACTAATTAAATTTTTTTTTAAAGGTCAAGGCTGGGGCTGGAAGTGTAAAGTGGTCCTGCTGCATTTTGTCACTACTGGGGCAACTATAACTTCCTGAGAACCAGGCCAGAAGCCTAAGAATTATTTTGTAGATATCAGAGGACAAGACTCTGGAACACTGTTGGCTGCCTGTGGATCTTCTATACTTACACTGTTGCTTTTAGATCTGCCACTGTTAGATACATCCTGTCACGCATCCTAGTAGTATAGTAGCTCTTGAAAAGGAGTCACAGCCACTGTCAGCCACTGTCTGCCAGGAGTCCCTCTACCAGCTCCTGTGGTTGCCTTTTCCATCATGCCAAAGAATAAAGGCAAAGGAGGCAAAAACAGGTGCAGAGGTAAAAATGAAAATGAATCTGAGAAAAGAGAGTTGGTGTTTAAAGAATATGGGCAAGAGTATGCTCAGGTGACCAAAATGCTGGGATGTGGACGGTTGGAAGCAATGTGTTTTGATGGTGTAAGGAGGCTGTGCCACATAAGAGGAAAGTTGAGAAAAAAGGTTTGGATAAATACCTCAGACATTATATTGGTTGGTCTACAAGACTATCAAGATAACAAAGCTGATGTAATCTTAAAGTACAATCTAGATGAAGCAAGAAGTCTGAAGGCCTATGGAGAACTTCAAGAACATGCCAAAATCAATGAAACGGACACATTTGGTCCTGGGGATGATGATGAAATCGTGTTTGATGATACTGGAGATGATGATGAAGACATTGATGATATATAACCTAATCTAAGCATGCTATATTCCAAGTTCTCAGAAGATTGTTCAACACAATTGGCATCTTGATGTTCAGCTGTTAAGTAAATCTTCATTTGGCGTGCATGTGGCTTGTTAATGCAAATTGATGAATTTTATTTTTTGAAGTATTATATTTTTTAAAAACCAAAGATTTTGATTATCTTAAGTGAAAAGTTAACACTTTGTACTTATCGGTATAATTGAATTTAGGGCACAGCAGTGCATTGTTAAGAGACTGCCATTCCAGCCAGGCAGTGGTGGCACACTCCTTTAATCCCAGCACTTGGGAGGCAGAGGCAGGTGGATATCTGAGTTCAAGGCCAACCTGATCTACAGAGTGAGTTCCAGGACAGCCAGGGCTTCACAGAGAAACCCTGTCTCAAAAAACCAATGAGAGAGAGAGAGAGAGAGAGAGAGAGAGAGAGAGAGAGAGAGAGAGAGAGAGAGAGAGGTCCTGCCATTCCATTTGTGACCCTTCATTTCTGGCATGTGAGTGTGTGGTGTCAGCAGTTCTGCCAGGTGGCCATCCTGGGCTGAAGTAAGTCCTAGTCCAGCACACCTGCTTCAGGACTTTATATTTTAAGCATCTGGCTGCATTTGAGACTTCTCAGCAGAGTTACAGATGTGTGGGTCTGCACTTGGAGTCAGACAAAATATAGCTATTTTTGTATTAATGGAGCCATGCCATTTTATACATTCATGTTCTATACATTCACTTTATCCTTTAAGTTGTCACACATAAGTTGTTGCATCTTACAGTGCAGTTTTTAAATTACATGGGTAGCAATTTTGTGTTTTAAAAATTAGTCATTGCAGAAATTAAGTACTTAGACAGGATATTTCATTATCTTGACTTTAAAAATATAATAGTTGACAATGTTTACATATGATTTCACTTTTCTAAGGCGTACCCACAAAAAGAATGAAAATAAAAAAGAGAAGTCAATCTCTTCTGATTTTGGAAAAAAGACATTTTCAAAGAAGGTAGCTGTTAATAGGACATAAAATATTCTATACTTTGTAAAGTAGGTCCTTTGTGTTAAACTGTTTTCAAGAAGTAAGCTTCTGTATTGAGGTTTTGGAAAACGAATTACTGTGTATTGATTAAAGTTAGTTACATAATTGTACAAGCTAAGTTTACCTTAAACTAAGCTTAGGTTAAGAGAAAAGCAGCCACAGAGTAATGAAAATGTGGTTCCTGTTTTCTGAATGGAGGAGTTAAGGAACAGAGACATATTAAAAACATGTTGGTTTAAAAAGAGTTTTTCTTTTTAATATGTTCATTATATCTCTGGTATATAACAAAAATAAGTGACTACATGATTTCTGGAAAGAAAAAAACAAGGTCAATGCAATCCCATGGTCTCCCTAGCAGAGGCTAGGAAACCAGGAGGGCACTCCCCAACTCCAGAAAAGGCTGCTTGCATTACAAACATTAGTGGCTACCAGGATGTTTTGGAACAATGCAGGCCTCTTCCCAAACTATCTTTTTATTTTGCATGTGTGGTAGATCACATCCTACCCAATACCTCAGGGCACATGCAAGAGAATGTTCCTTCCTCTGAAAATTCAGGATCCTTTGGATCTGCTTCAGGCCTATACTAATCCTCACCACTAAATTCTCTGCTCAGAAGTACCCCACAACCCCCCTCACCCTCAACACCATATGGAACCCAGAGCACACATGAGTCCCCATAAACAGAACCCATTGTACTTCAGTCCTTTCTTGTGATCAAAGTGGAAGGTTGCATCCAGTTTTCTTTTTTTTTTTTTTTTTTTTTTTTTTTTCCATTTTTTATTAGGTATTTAGCTCATTTACATTTCCAATGCTACACCAAAAGTCCCCCTTACCCACCCACCCCCACTCCCCTACCCACCCACTCCCCCCCTTTGGCCCTGGCATTCCCCTGTACCGGGGCACACAAAGTCTGCGTGTCCAATGGGCCTCTCTTTCCAGTGATGGCCGACTAGGCCATCTTTTGATACATATGCAGCTAGAGTCAAGAGCTCAGGGGTACTGGTTAGTTCATAATGTTGTTCCACCTATAGGGTTGAAGATCCCTTTAGCTCCTTGGATACTTTCTCTAGCTCCTCCATTGGGAGCCCTGTGATCCATCCATTAGCTGACTGTGAGCATCCACTTCTGTGTTTGCTAGGCCCCGGCATAGTCTCACAAGAGACAGCTACATCTGGGTCCTTTCGATAAAGTCTTGCTAGTATATGCAATGGTGTCAGCGTTTGGATGCTGATTATGGGGTGGATCCCTGGATATGGCAGTCTCTACATGGTCCATCCTTTCATCTCAGCTCCAAACTTTGTTTCTGTAACTCCTTCAATGGGTGTTTTGTTCCCACTTCTAAGGAGGGGCATAGTGTCCACACTTCAGTCTTCATTTTTCTTGAGTTTCATGTGTTTAGGAAATTGTATCTTATATCGTGGGTATCCTAGGTTTTGGGCTAGTATCCACTTATCAGTGAGTACATATTGTGTGAGTTCCTTTGTGATTGTGTTACCTCACTCAGGATGATGCTCTCCAGGTCCATCCATTTGGCTAGGAATTTCATAAATTCATTCTTTTTAATAGCTGAGTAGTACTCCATTGTGTAGATGTACCACATTTTCTGTATCCATTCCTCTGTTGAGGGGCATCTGGGTTCTTTCCAGTTTCTGGCTATTATAAATAAGGCTGCTATGAACATAGTGGAGCATGTGTCCTTCTTACCAGTTGGGGCTTCTTCTGGATATATGCCCAGGAGAGGTATTGCTGGATCCTCCGGTAGTACTATGTCCAATTTTCTGAGGAACCGCCAGACGGATTTCCAGAGTGGTTGTACAAGCCTGCAATCCCACCAACAATGGAGGAGTGTTCCTCTTTCTCCACATCCTCGCCAGCATCTGCTGTCACCTGAATTTTTGATCTTAGCCATTCTCACTGGTGTGAGGTGGAATCTCAGGGTTGTTTTGATTTGCATTTCCCTGATGATTAAGGATGTTGAACATTTTTTCAGGTGCTTCTCTGCCATTCGGTATTCCTCAGGTGAGAATTCTTTGTTCAGTTCTGAGCCCCATTTTTTAAGGGGGTTATTTGATTTTCTGAGGTCCACCTTCTTGAGTTCTTTATATATGTTGGATATTAGTCCCCTATCTGATTTAGGATAGGTAAAGATCCTTTCCCAGTCTGTTGGTGGTCTTTTTGTCTTATAGACAGTGTCTTTTGCCTTGCAGAAACTTTGGAGTTTCATTAGGTCCCATTTGTCAATTCTCGATCTTACAGCACAAGCCATTGCTGTTCTGTTCAGGAATTTTTCCCCTGTGCCCATATCTTCAAGGCTTTTCCCCACTTTCTCCTCTATAAGTTTCAGTGTCTCTGGTTTTATGTGAAGTTCCTTGATCCACTTAGATTTGACCTTAGTACAAGGAGATAAGTATGGATCGATTCGCATTCTTCTACATGATAACAACCAGTTGTGCCAGCACCAATTGTTGAAAATGCTGTCTTTCTTCCACTGGATGGTTTTGGCTCCCTTGTCGAAGATCAAGTGACCATAGGTGTGTGGGTTCATTTCTGGGTCTTCAATTCTATTCCATTGGTCCACTTGTCTGTCTCTATACCAGTACCATGCAGTTTTTATCACAATTGCTCTGTAGTAAAGCTTTAGGTCAGGCATGGTGATTCCACCAGAGGTTCTTTTATCCTTGAGAAGAGTTTTTGCTATCCTCGGTTTTTTGTTATTCCAGATGAATTTGCAAATTGCTCCTTCTAATTCGTTGAAGAATTGAGTTGGAATTTTAATGGGAATTGCATTGAATCTGTAGATTGCTTTTGGCAAGATAGCCATTTTTACAATTGCATCCAGTTTTCTAATTGGCATTCAGGATGAGAGGAACAGAGGACCTGAGGCAGTGGCAGGAACAAGAGGGGAAGGTGCGAGGCCTCTCAGAGATGGCATCTGAACAGCTGAAGAGGTTTGAGAAGCTGATGCAGCTGAGTTTGCATAAGGAGTTCTAGGACTTAGAGCAAGTTATGGAGAAGAGTAGCAGAGAAGCCCTGGGCCATCAGGAGACCTGAAAGCTGAGCTCCATCTCCTCAGAGTCAAGATTCTCAACCTAAAGCTTGGAGAGGGAGAGCAGCAGCAGCAGCACCACCACCACCACCACCATGTGAAGCAAGCAGAACAGGAGCAGTTAGGAAGGAGGAAACCAGGTCCATCTGTGCAGCCTGTAGCCCCTGCAAGAGGAGGTCCTGCAGCTCAACCAGCAGGTAGATGGATGCCTCCAGTCAGCACAAAGAGCTGCTGAATGTAGACCTGGTGCCCTCCAGGCCCAGGGAAGCCAGTTTTGTGTCCTTATCTTGAGAATCATTCTCAACACCTTAAAGAGTGGCTATTGCATAGCAGAGAACCAAGTGGAGGCTGACCTGGCCCTGCAGGAAATGCAGGACCTCCTCTTGAATTTGGAGCAGGAGATCACCAGAGTCTCTGAAATGAAGAAGAAGGATGAGGAGGACTTCCTGGCCAAATGTCAGGAGTCACAGATGTAGCAGGGGCCAGGGGCTCCTGCCCAGATCTCTGTCCCTCAGCCCAAGCCCAACAGGTTCACACAATGAAGACTGGCAGGGGAAGGTACAAGGTAGTAAGATGCCATGAAGCAACTTCAGAATGCTTCTACCAATTGTTTGTTGGTCCTCGAGGACCTGAGCAGCAGCAAGGGAAGTCAGACAACAAAGATAAGGATGGACTTGCAGAAGTCAGCCACCACCATAGTGATCCAGATCTTCCAGCATCACAAGTTCAAAGCTGAAAGAGCTCTTTGATAAGATCCAAAACCTTCTCTCTGGAAAGCCTGTCTAATCTGGCGGGCATTCCATGTCCCTCACTCTTAACACTAAGGGGCTTGATTTTGTCCAGCATATACTGGCAGAGAAATCTGTGAAACAAGGGGAGGAAGAAGTGGCCTCTCACCATGAAGCGGCAATCCCCATTGCAGTGGTGGCAACTGGTATCTGGCTGCTCCACCCCAAAGTGGGTGACCTCATTCTTGCTCACATCCAAGAGAAGCATCCATACTCCATTCCTTTCTACCCAGCTTTCAAGGAAGGGATGACTTTGGAGGATTCTCAAGGGATGCTTGGCTACCAAGTGATGGATTCCAAGGTTGAACAAGAGTACAACTTTCTAAAAGCCATGTCTGGGATGATCCGTTTCTATGCTGCTACCAGCCAGCTCCAGTGTTCCTATAGAAAGCAGCAGGAGCTCATGCTCATGGCGTACATGATGGTTGGCACAGATCTTAAACATGGAGCCTCTCTCAGATGAGAATTCCACTCTCCTGTTTGACTTCTTGGAGTTGTGTGGGAATGCACTCATGAAGCAGTACCAGGTCCAGTACTGGAAGATGATGCTTCTCATCCCTGAGGACTACTTGCCCAGGATTGAAGCCATCACGAGCTCAGGAGTGATGGTCTGTTTCATATGTCTCAAGCAGTTCTTGGAGAAATGTCTGCAATGCAGGGAGATTTCTGTCCCCAGAGGCTTTCTGATGTTTTTGGCTTTTCTCCTTTTGTTGGGCTTGATATCTTTCATCACACTGTGTGGGAGGGGCAACAATAAAGCAACTGAGACAGTGGGTTTCGTAGAATCTTATCAGATTGAGGAATTCATCAGTGTATTTTTATATATCTGTACACTGTGAATGAGTCTTTAAAGGCTGGAGAGATGGCTGAGTGGTTAAGATCATTAACTGTTCTTCCAGAGGTCCTGAGTTCAATTCTCAGCAACTGGAGGATGGTTCACAACCATCTGTAATGGGATCTGATGCACTCTTCTTGTGTGTGTCTGAAGATAGCTGTGGTGTACTCATAGAAATATAAATAAATAACTCTTAAAAAAAATTTTTTTTTTTAGACAGGGTTTCTGTTTGTAGCCCTGAGTGTCCTGGAACTAACTCTGTAGAGCAGGCTGGTCTCGAACTCAGAAATCTGCCTGCCTATGTCTCCCAAGGGCTGGGATTATAGGCTTGCACCATCACACCTGGCTTTTTTTTTTTTTTTAAGATTTATTTATTTAGTATATGTAAGTACACTGTAGTTATTCTAAGATACTCCAGAAGAGGGCATCAGATTTCATTATGGATGGTTGTGAGCCACTATGTGCTTGCTGGAATTTGAACTTGGGACCTTCAGAAGAACAAGAGCAGTCAGTGCTCTTAACCACTGAGCCATCTCGTCAGCCTCCAAACACTGACACCATTGCATAAACTAGCAAGATTTTGCTGAAAGGACCCTGATAAAGTTGTCTCCTGTGAGACTATGTCAGGGCCTAGCAAACACAGAAGTGGATGCTCACAGTCAGCTATTGGATGGATCACAGGGCCCCAAACGAAGGAGCTAGAGAAAGTACCCAAGGAACAAAAGGGATCTGCAACCCTATAGGTGGAACAACAATATGAACTAACCAGTACCCTCTTCCCCCCCCCCCCCCAGCTCATGTCTCTAGCTGCATATGTATCAGAAGATGGCCGAGTTGGCCATCAGTGGAAAGAGAGGCCCATTGGTCCTGCATAATTTATATGCCTTTATATGCCTCAGTATAGGGGAACGGCAGGGCCAAGAAGTGGGAGTGGGTGGATAGGGGAGTGGGGGGGGGTATGGGGGACTTTTGGGATAGCACTGGAAATGTAAATGAAGAAAATACCTAATAAAAAAAATTTTTTTAAATGAGGATTTTGTCAATTTCTGATCAGGTTTGGTAGTCCTATAGGTATCACAGACATACAGAACTGGCTTTTCTAATTTTCACAAGTTACAAGCAGGGGTGAAAACTCAATACTTGAGCTCTCCCTTAGCACGCGAGTTGGAGAAGCGGGGTCCTAGGCTGGCTTTGTTGCTAAGCTGTGACATCCTCCCCCAGTTCCAACTTCCTCTTGGAAGGGCGATCCCTGAGCAGAGCCCATCAGCCCTTTGGAACAAAGAATTTGGGAAACTTAGGGCTAAAGTCGCTTTTTCCTCCTCTTTAAGCCATACCCGAACATCTCACACCATGGCTACCATGCCAGTTCTCGAGACCCGTTCCAACCACACTATTTATATCAACAATCTCAATGAGAAGATCAAGAAGGATGAGCTCAAGAAGTCCCTGTATGCCATCTTCTCCCAGTTTGGCCAGATCCTGGATATCCTGGTGTCTCAGAGCCTGAAGATGAGGGGCCAGGTCTTTGTCATCTTCAAGGAGGTCACCATTGCCACCAATGCCCTGCGCTCCATGCTGGGCTTCCCTTTCTATGACAAGCCCATGCGCATCCAGTACGCAAAGACTGACTCGGACATCATTGCCAAGATGAAGGGCACCTTTGTGGAGAGAGATTACAAAGGAGAGAAGAGGAAGCCCAAGAGTCAGGAGACACCTGCTGCCAAAAAGGCTGTTCAGGGTGGGGCAGCTGCCCCTGTGGTGGGTGCTGTCCAGCCTGTACCCGGCATGCCACGGATGCCTCAGGCACCCCGCATCATGCACCACGTGCCAGGACAGCCTCCCTACATGCCACCACCTGGCATAATTCCGCCAACAGGCCTCGCTCCTGGCCAGATCCCCCCTGGGGCCATGCCCCCACAGCAGCTCATGCCTGGGCAGATGCCGCCTGCCCCGCCTCTCTCCGAGAATCCACCCAATCACATCCTGTTCCTCACCAACCTGCCTGAGGAGACCAATGAGCTCATGCTCTCCATGCTTTTTACCCAGTTCCGTGGCTTCAAGGAGGCGGGTCTGGTCCCTGGGCGCCTTGACATCGCCTTCGTGGAGTTTGACAATGAAGTGCAGGCTGGGGCAGCACTAGATGCCCTGCAAGGCTTTAAGATCACACAAAACAATGCTATGAAGATCTCTTTTGTCAAGAAGGAGCGCCTTTCCCTATGGAGTACCCCAGTCCCTTCCCCCACTCCCTTAACTCAGTCCCTAGAGGTAAGTCCCCCTTAGGGGCCTTCTCAGAGCCGTGTGAGTGTGTGGTTGCCACACAGCATTGTATCCAGAGTCTGTCCCCAGACATTGCACCTGGGGCTGTTAGACTGTGATTTAAGTGAGTTTTTGAGGTTTGGTTTTTCACAAAAAAAAAAAAAAAAACCCTCAATACTTACCATTCTTCTTTACTGTCTTTTTCTTTGGATGGTAGCCAGAGCCTAAGTATGTCCACCAACCCCACCTCTGTCTCTCTGTCTCGTCTCTCTGTCTCTCTGTCTCTCTTTCTCTCTGTCTCTCTGTCTGTCTCTCTGTCTCTGTCTCTGTCTCTCTCTCTCTCTCTCTCTCTCTCACACACACACACACACACACACACACACACACACCACACTTTGGTTTTTTATTTTGTCCTGTGTGTAGCCCAGGCTGTCCTGTCCTGGAACTCTCTTTGTAGACCAGGCTGGCCTAGAACTCACATAGATCTGCCTCCTTCTGCCACCTGAGTACTGGGATAAAGGTGAGCACCATCACTGCCTAACCTGGCTTGTTCACTCTCTTTTAAGTGTGCCATTCACACCATGTGGCTGCTTGTCTGCCCTGTGGCTGCCTCTGCACCAGCTTAACTCAAACAGCATGGGTTTGTCTTTCTCTTCTCTGTCTCCCTCTTCTGGGCAGCTACTGGGAATGACAACTGGCCTGACCCGAAATTTTCCCTTTAAACTCTAATAAAACTGTCCTCAGGCACGAAAAAAAAAGAATTGCACAGCTTAGTGACTGATTTATAAAAGTGCCTAGGGACACTTTCCTGCCTCCTTCTGGCTATTTAAACTTAAGTTTCCATTCAAATCCTGCCTCCTTAGGATACTCCTCCTGACTCCCAGGCCCCAGTGTTCACTCCTGCATCTGACCAGGGCAGCAGTCCTGACATGTGCCTGGCTTTAGACTGTTTTTGAAAGCATGTGTGGACTCCATGACTTGAGGCTCCTTCAAAGCTGGGTCTAGATGAAACAGTCTGTCTTTACCCCTCAACACATAAAAGAAAACAATAGGCTCCAAAAGGCACTTGGTAAACAGAAGTGGTGAAGAAGACAAAAATTACAATGTTTATGATCAGGCCTGGAGAGGTGGTAAAGATGTGGCTCAGAGTATCTACAGGCCCAGTAAAAATCTAGACCATGATGACCTTGTAAAAATATGTATCTTGATTATCTCAAAACCAGGATAAGAACCAAATGATTCGTTCCTGAGAAGGCATTTTTCTGGTTCAGACTATAGACTGAGGGACCGAGAAGGACCAGTTCACTTCGAGCAAAATCCTTTTGGTTTGGACAAGTTTTTGGCAGAAGCAAAAGAACATGGCAGTTCTAAAAGGCCCTCTGAAAGCAGTTCCCCCAAGGAGCAGAGGCGTGAAGGCAAAAAGCAGAGGATGGAGTAGAGGGGCCTCTTGAAACTAAAGGTGAGATATACAGCAGAGGACTGCCTGGTCTATCCTCTGTGAGAGAAGATGTACCTAACCCTTGAGATACTTGAGACCACAGAGACTGTGGAGGCCTTGTAAGGTGGGGTGTGCTGTTGAGGAGTGGGCACATCCTCTTGGAGACAAGTGGGAGGAGGAATGGGATGAAGAATTGTCAGAGGGGGCACCAGGAAGGGGATAAAAACTGGAGTGTCAAAAAACAAGTTTAAATATAATAAAACTAAAAAAAAAAAAAAAAAAAAAAAAAAAAAAAAACATGACGTTGCTTTCTTACATGCTAAGTTAATGCTCAAGTTTTCCTGAATAATGTGTTTGCTTCTGACTTTCTAGAGTTCGGGAAAGCCCATTTGTCCATAAGCATGTATAAAATAGATTAACATTTTGGTTCTTCTCTTATGTTAGTCATGACAAAGTCACTGATGAAAAATAAGACAATGGCAAAAGTAATTCACACAAGCTCTGAATAATTAAAATAAATTTTAATTGAAACTTAAATTTGGGGAATTGGGTTTTATTTCTCAAATGGCAAATAAAACCTTCTTCAATGCACAATTTGAGAAAGTTTGGATTCAATATCAATGAGAAATGACTTAATATCATGATAACAGTTCTAGAGTTCTAACATCTGATACTATTTTGACAAACAGTTGGCTTACTATCCTATAAAAGTTTCATGGGATACATAAAACAACCTTACTGCTAAGCCCCTTGCCTTTAGCTTTTCCCATATTGCAGTTTGGTGATATTTTCATAGCAGAGCCTGTTGGCCAGAGGGATGCTGCTGTCTTCTAGACTTCCCCTCAACACAGCTCCTGCAGGAAGTCACAGCTGATCTCACTGATCATCGACACTGGCTTGAATTCACAAGTCCTGCAGAATTCATCTTCCATAGAAATGAGCTTTCTAATTTGCATGTGTGTGTGTGTGCATGTGTATGTGTGTGTGTGACACAGAGAGACACAAAGACAGAGACAGACATAGAGAGAATAATAAAAAGAATAACAGGCAATGAATTTGGGAGGGGGTAGAAAGAGGGGGTACATTGGACAGGTTGGAAGGGTAGGCTGAGAATGTGAAGAGAAAACTTATAATTTTGGGTCTTATAGCATTATGGTATCTAAGCTCAAGAAATTCAGGGCTGAAGAATAGACCCAAGCGGATCCAGGCACAGCCAGATCCACCCTGTAGCTAAGAATATCCGGACATAAAAGATAAAAAAGAAAGTGCAAAAACTAGCCAGGGCTATCAGGACCAAATGGCCATCTGGCAGGATGGCGCCTCCCGGGTGGCACCTCCCTATAGCCCACCATAAATCATACACTGACCAGGTGTCCTGCTGACCTCGAGAAGTCCAAGCCTTTGTGTCTCCCTACACCTTAACTAGCACGTACTGCCCTGTTGATTTGTAATCACCTCGCCAATATTTAAAAAAGCCAATCATGTGTAACCGCGCAAATACCTTCGACTCCCTCCCTTTTTGGTTTGTGGTTTTTGCCTTTATAAACCTTTAAGAAGTTTGGGCCAGGGTCTAACTCCCCTGCCCCCTGCGCGGTGCATGAGTTTTGACCCCAGCATGCTGGCTTGAGCGCTTTTTTGTTGTTTGTGTGTGTGTGTGCCATTAAAAGCCTCGTGTTATTACAACGAGTAAGGTCAGAGTGTCCTACTGGGTGCACGCCTCCCCGAAGAGGGACTCCCCTCGGGGATCTTTGAAATGATGGAATTATGTAATTTCCAAAAGTTACAAAAATAATAAAAAAATCTAAAACCAGCATCTTGGAGGACCCATGACTCCAGATACATAAGTAGCAGAGGATGGCCTTGCCTGGCATCAGTGGGAGGGGAGGTCCTTGGTCCTGGGAAGGCTTGATGCCCCAACATAGGGGAATCTGGAGTGGTGGGGCAGGAGTGGAGAGGTGGATGGGTGTGGGAGTACCCTCATAGAGGCAGAGGAGAGAGGGGACAGGGTGGATGGGAGGGGGGGGGTTGTGGAGGAGTAGCTCTAGAGGGGCAGATGTCATATGAGATGTAAAAAAATAGAATAACTAATCAAAAGAAAACCATAATAAGAAAAAAGAATTGTCCTTTTGTGTGCTTTATTAGTTTAGTGATTGAATTATGCTTGGTACAGTTGTGGTAATTTCAGGAGGTGTGACCTTGTTGGAGGAGTTATATCCCTGTGGAGGCAAGGTTTTGAGGAAATATATGTATGTATGTGTGTATATATATGTGTGTGTGTGTGTGTGTGTGTGTGTGTGTGTGTGTATACATATATTTTTTTTTCAAGCTCTGCTCAATGTGAGCTACAGTAGTCTCCTTTCTGCCTTTGAATTGGGAAGCAGAGGCAAGTGGGTATCTGATCAAGACCAGCCTGGTATATTGAAGGAGTTCCAGAGCATCCAGGGCTACACAGAAAAACCTTATCTGAGAAAGAAAGAATCAACTTACCTGTCTCACTCCTCCTTCAGAGAATATCCACATTCAGCAGGTCTTTGTGCTGACTGGAGGCATCCAGGTGCTGGTTGAGCTGCAGGACCTCCTCTTGCAGGGGGTACAGGCGGTGCAGATAGACCTGGCCTTCTTCCTTCTGAATCTGTTCCTGCTCTGCCTGCTTCACTCCCTGCTACTCTGCCTCTCCTAGCTACAGGTTGAGAATCTGGGCTCTCACCCCATGGTCAGCTTTCAGCTTTTCCTGATGACCCAGGACTTCTCTGGTACTTTTCTCTGTCACTTCCTCTAAGCCCTGGAACTCCTTATGCAGCTTCAGCTGCTTCATCTCCTCACACCTCTTTCGCTGCACCTAGACCCTTCTGCCATCACCATACACACACATGTTAGTGTCCCTCTGGACCTGAGGTAATCTAATGTGGGCTCACAGATTCAGCAAACTGTAAAAGACCAACCTTCTGATCAGCAATGGAAAGTGCTTCAGCCAGTTTGTCAAGATTTTCACTTATATGACCCATGTGAAGTCTTTCATCAGAAGGCAGACATACATGCAGTAGAATTATATAACCCTTCAAGTTCTTCCCTGCTACACACACTCCACTGAAGCCTGCTTGACAGGCTGAGAGGCCTGGAAGCTCTCACCAGGCAAAGAGTTTCAGAGAAACTCAACCTCCTGGAACCTTGGCATTCTCATAACCCATATACTCATACCCTATCCCTGTGTTAGTCTGGTGTATGGATCCACGTGCTCTCTTTTACTATTATTTTATTATAAGTGCCTTTAAAGATTGAATTCTGACATAGCTAATCCTTCCCCGGTGTTCCAACATCCTAGAAAATCCTTGAAGCCAACAAAACTTAGAATTCAGTAGGAATTCAGTGAGAAGGTTATCTATTCAGTAACATTTAAATTTACTTCTAGTAGAGACTGTGAAACTAATTAGACATTACAAAGAAGGGAGCCAAAATAGCTCTGAGCTGGTCTGAGGGGTGTTTACTTGAGACAATAGCCAGTCTTACCCAGACAAGGGAATTCACAATGGCCTAGTGAATAGGTGGGTTTACCATAAAAGAATTAGGGAATCACCCTGAGACAGGTTTCTTAACTAGGCCCAAAGAAACAACATAAATCAGGCATTTACTAAGAACCCCTGGTGGTGGGCTTAACAATAGACTAGCATTAAACCTAGCTCCCTTCTTAGTGGCAGCGGCCTGGTCCCCACCTTCTTTTGATGTATACATTCCTTATGTTTTGCATCACTATAACTTGGTGGATGTATCTCTCCTCGTTTCTTGTTATTCTGTATAAAAAGTTTTGATACTCAACTTGACAATTACATTCAGATTCTACACAACCTCTCGTGTTTATTTTCTGTCCATTATTTCACCAACTCCTTGTCCACCTGCAACCAGAGACCCATTCTACGCAGGCAGGGACCAAAAAGGGTCTGCAGCACTTCCCCTTGGATATACATGGTGGGATCTTCCAAGCCTGCTGTGTTTTTACATGAGATGACCACCAAGAACAGCAGCAGCAGTGGAGGATAGGCAGCTGGAGCCTAGAAGACAAGGTGTA
The DNA here is from genome assembly GCF_000001635.26 of Mus musculus. Classification (NCBI taxonomy): domain Eukaryota; kingdom Metazoa; phylum Chordata; class Mammalia; order Rodentia; family Muridae; genus Mus; species Mus musculus. The sequence goes on along the minus strand of NC_000078.6, from coordinate 87,759,893 downwards.
TGCTACATAGGGCAGAGCTGGACAGGTGACCCAAGCCCTTGGAGGAGCCTAGAAGATCCTGAGTGGATTGAAGTCATTGGGTGGTTGGAGAATAATTTTGTTTTGATTGTGACTGTGCCCTGGTATGTTTCCCTCGTGAAGAAGGCATTTTAGTGGAGCCCACAGTTAAGAGACTCTGAATTTTAAAAGATATTGGACATTTTCAAGTGATTGAACTTTTTTTTTTAACAGCAGCAAAGTTTTTATTAATGTGAGCTGTTAAAAATCACCTTCTGTACGACATGGTGGCACACGCCTTTAATCCCAGCATTGGGGAGGCAGAGGCAGGCAGATTTCTGAGTTCAAGGCCAGCCTGGTCTACAGAGTGAGTTCCAGGACAGCCAGAGCTATACAGAGAAACCCTGTCTCAAAAAACAAAAACAAACAAACAAAAAATGACCATCTATACCAGTGTCAAATGAGGATGGGATAGGAGGGCAGGGTAGAGTAGGACAAGGAGGAGGAAGAATTCTGCTCTACTGGTAATAAAGATCCAGGTTCAACCCATCATGGATTTCATAGTCTCCAAGAGACATGTGGTCCTTATAAATCATGTACCACTTTTAAGAATGCTCTTATTCCAGCAGGAGCCAGTTTGAAATGCTATCAGTTTCTTCAAGTCACCAATGGTATCATCGGTGTTGCACTTCACTCAGACTTTCTTTCCTAGACGGTCGTTGCAAACTACCTCAATCATTGTGGCTCGAGCTGCAATGTCCTCGAACTTATGGATGGATCAACTTGCAGCTCCAATGCCAAACCCCAATTGAACTTTTAATATGTAAAGACTGTCAGACATTTAAACCCTCTCTATAGGTGCAGCCACTGGAAAGAATCACCTTCCTTCTCTTTAGGGTAGATTCATTTGCTAGGACAGTTTATGAACCTAAAAGGCAAAGCAAAATGAAGCAAAACCAAACAAATAAACACCAAACTAATACTTTCATTGTTTGTTTACAGTTTTAAATAAAAGAAGGCTCATTTCATCTTTATGTGTATGAGTGCTTTGTCTGGATGTATGTCTATGTACCACATACATGCCTGGTGCTTTTAGAGACTGGAAGAGGGCGCCAGATTCCTAAATTGTAGTCACCAATGGTTGGGAGCTGCCATGCGGGTGCTGAGAAACAAACAAGTTCCTCTGCAAGAACAGCCAATGCTATGAACCACTGAGCTATTCCTCCAGCCCATATTTGCTAGTTTTATAAAGGACATTTAAAAACATATAAATGAAAGCTAACTGAATGCATTGTAGACAACAAGCCTGGCCGTTTTGAATCCACACTTTTCCCCATTGCTGCAAGGTGTTTTTCTTGTGTGCATCCATTTCAAGTTCAAACTTTCCCCATATAGTCCTACTAATCTATATCATAGTGCCTGAAGAAGACTCAAATATTTGCTACCTCTAACACATAGTCAGGTTACAACCTACCAAGAGATGTGATGGCAGTTAGTGAAATCCCACATACAATCAAAAGCAAGAGGGACTTGCTTTCTTGCAGAGAAGGAAGGAGGGAGGTAAGCTGGCAGGGAAGGCACTTCATGAAAGCCCCCAGTTTCTGAGCAGCCAAGTCACCAAGGAAGCCCAGAAGAGGTTCTAGCCATGGTAGTGGCCAGATTACCTCATGTCACGCATATTTCCTCCTTTGGGAAAAATCAATATTTACATGTTTGCTAATCTGTCTAGGCAGATTTCTTTGTATCTTGCAGGAAATTGGTCAGAAAGATTTGATGAGACCCTTGAGGCCCTGAGAGCAGCTGTTCTCAGGATCAACTCAACACGAGTGGACCTGTCATTGACAGAGAGTCTCTCCTCCTGGATTTCATCTGCTTTTTCTTATTTTAAGGAATGGGTGGGGGTGGTTTTATTTGCTGCTGTCGTCTGCTGTGGTCTTGTGTTTATGCTCTGGTTAGTTTGCAAGCTCAGAACCCAACAAACAAATGACAAGGTTGTGATTGCTCAAGCACTTGCAGCCATTGAACAAGGGGCCTCCCCTGAAATTTGCCTGTCCATGCTTAAGACCTAAATGGCATCTGAGTTCTCTGCTATTGCATCCCACGGATTTGTGGATACATTGCACTGGGATGTAAGACACTCAACGCTCATTGATCAGCACTTACACCTCGCTGAGGTTTACTAATTCTTTTTTTGGCTGGCCTCTTTTATAGAGTTCGCCCTAGGTCATTTAGCAGTTACTGTCACACAGTACTGCAGTATCCAGAGATGGGCAACTTTCTTCATGCACAGACCAACCTAAGACACGGGACCCAGTGGTGATAGTGTTACCCTATGACAGGAAAGGCTGTGACATTGGAAGAATGACCTAAGACAGGAGCCACAGCAGATGGACATGACTACAGAGGCCTAGACCAGCCTCAAATTTTAATAAAATAAAAAGGGGGAGATGTGGAGAGCCGTGCCATGAGCAATCGCGTGTGTGCCATGAGCAATCGCCATTATGAGATGGCGCTGGCTTCCACTGTGCCTAACTAGTAAACAAGCCTTATGCGCAAGTGCAAGAGTGAACTCACGCCTAGTCACTGCCCATCTCTCGGTGTAGTAATGGGGTGATGGGCGAGCAACGAATCAGGAGCTGTCACGCCACATCAGGTGCTGAAACGTCACGCTCCAGTTGAGCTGAGGTCTGAACCCCGATGGTCATAATTCACCTACAAGACATGGTAGGCATTCCTTCATGCTCCTGGAACTCCGGCCCATGCCTAAGGTACCACCTCCCACAGCCCCCACAAGAGAAGCATAGTCAGTAGTCACATAAGCAATGGCTCAAGCTTCTGACCTTCAGGCTAAACTACTCCCCAGTTACCTAGCAACAGTGAAGACCATAAAAAGGGGTGCTCAGCCCGCAACTTCCTCTCTCTCTTATTCCTTCGTTCTCTCCTCTCTTCTCTCACTTCTCTCTCCTCTTCCCCTTCTCTTTCTCTTCTTTTCTCCTCTTCTCTTCTCTTCTCTTCTCTCCTCTCCTCTCCTCTCCTCTCCCCTCCTCTCCTCTCCTCTCGTCTCCTCTCGTCTCCTCTCCTCTCTCTCTCTCTTCCTCCTTTCTACCTACTCTCTTTCACCTGCATTTCTATAATAAAGCTCTAAAACCATAGAGTCTCTGCTGTGCTCCTTCAAGTTCCGCTGCTCACTCTGGTCAGTGTTGGGAACTTCTTCCCTCTTCCCTCTCTCCCACAACCCTGGTGGCTTTAGCAAAGTAGCTTGTGGAGGGGGTGTCCCCAGGCAGGGATGACCCTTGACCACCCCCTGAAGAGTGGGACAGAGGAATGCCCACCCAGGGATGAGTGGATAGGGTAGATAGCAGCCCTCCCATGCCTGACTGACCAGAGAAAAGGGAAACTCTGAAGGGGCGTGGGCATCTTTTTCCTTCTGTTCTTCCCCAGCGCCCCCGGGCCCCCTTCCCCATTTTAAAAATTTTGTTCCCAACAGGTTTTGGTGGTGGTAGAGACCTGAATGTCTAACAAGGCCAGACGTTATAGAAAGCAGCAGGCAGGGAGTACATATGCAAACATCTAATTGGAAAGCCAGGGTGGTCTTTAACATCATTGGCTGGTGCTGCCAGAAATATCATAAACTTCATTTCTGCTCCCCTCTGCTTAGATGATTTTTAGGCAGGGGGTGAGTTTGAAATCTGGGGGAGCAGGTTGTTGGGGAATTCACCTGGAGATGGAGGTCTTGTTGGGGTTGTAACCTGGAGATGCTGGTTTTGTTGAGGGTGTAACCTAGAGACACTGGTCTTGTGGGGGATTTGCCTAGAAACTGGAGCTAGGTGTCAGGAGTACTGGAGTGTGACCTGGCACCACTGAGAGTTGGCAGATTCATTTTTTAACATTTCCCACAACAGTATTCCATTATCTTCTATGGCACTGTTATGGGCAGGTTATTGACCCAGATC